>NW_016158437.1:2252-24369 GCF_001687245.7 Rhagoletis zephyria
TGATCATTTATGTATACATTTGTCTATATCTATCTCGATTCGTTTTGGCTGTTACAAACAACCGTTATGTGAACAAAATTAATATACCCTTGTGCACAAGTGCGCTCGGGTATAAAAAACAAAATAATGTTTCTAATTTTGTGCCTTTTTTGGTCCACTGGCGTAACAATATTTTTGTGGATCAGATAAAGTGTAAACAAAATAAAATCGCTGAGCGAACTTCGTCGGAGGAAATTTCGGTGCCAAAATTAAAACACACTGCAGTATATGAGATTGCACACAATCAAAATGACAACGAAGTTCGTCTGACGAAATTTTTTTGTTAATTTTATCGCTGCCACCCGGCATGAAATCAGTTGTGAGTTGTAAAATAGCTTTGCTTCTTCAGTTTTCTTGCAGATAATAATCAGGAATAGGCATAATGGGAAAATTTGATAATGGGATTAATTTTTTCGCTTTTGTAGTTTTATATTTTTTACTTGTCATTCAACTGATGCGTATTTCGTTTTGATTACCGTGGAAACACAATGCCGGCGAACGGCGAACTAACCACAGCGAAATTGCCGCTGTCAAAATTAGAACACCCGCCGGTATATGAAATTGAACACAGCCGATGCGAAATGCGAAGTTCGCTCGGCGGCGTTTCGTGGCGATAAATTTAATTCTATCGTTTAGGCTGGGCGAATGCGGCAGTGCTTGCCAAAGGTGGCCGCAGTTTTTTTTTTGTTTCAAAGTTTTAGAAGAAAACAACAAATTGACAGGAATATTTCGTGTTGGTTTGAAAATATAATAATTGATTATTTTAATCTGACTTGAAATAAGAGGATTTATAAAAATTTGTCTTGGTTTTATATATATTTTCTTATTATTTCCCCATTTTTAAATATAGGTTAGTTTTTTCTTAAAACATGGTAACCGCGACGAAATCAGCTGTTTCTTCGGTTGTTTAGTTTATAGTAGCCAAACAAAATAATGGATACCAGCGTGATTCTCATCGAACAAATTAAACAAAATGATTGTTTATTTAACTTGTCACATCACGAATACAAAAATGTGCACAAGAAAATGGAAATATGGGAATCAGTTGGCCAGTCCTTGAATTTGAGCGGCAAGTATACATGTGTATGTACATATATACAAGTCATGTGCATGAAATAAGTATTAACCCTAATCCAGGTACTCCAGCATTTACAGGAAACCCTGTTCCGCCTTTAATAAACTTTATGGAAGGTGGCGTTTCCTGTAAAAACCTGCAAATCGTGAAGTAGCTGGAACAGACTTATTAATAAACAATATTTCTACCAGCGGATGCATGTCGCAAGCGCCGGAAAGGGCTCCGAGATACATATAAGAAACGAAAGCGTTCTGAGTTCTTTGCGTCTGGAAGTGGCGCTCCCAATCCTGTTAAAAGATGGACATATATGGAAATGCTTTTTTTGACAACTACACTGATTCTAGACCGCTTACTCTAAATAGTGTTGTTTAAAGCATCCGTATATATACATACATACATAAGTACATACATACTTATGTACATACATTCACTTCCAACCCACGGTTGTGCACATTGGATATTCTTATGTATGTACTGTGATATGATATGAAACATATGGAATCTCTTTTTAAAATACATGAAAACTGCCTATTATTCAATTAATGCCTTTTTTGGGTACGGTTTAGTTATTTGTACAACGATTATGGGGAGTGGTGACTTTTCATAAAGATCGGTCCGTCCTCTTTCGTTTAGGCGGGCGGATTTGGGGGCCCTTTTTTGTGTTCTTGTTAATAAAACTCTTGTGTTCTTTTTAGCACGGTGGGAAATGTTGAATCGGATATTGTGTACGAAGACTTAGTGGATTGCTCCATGTCTACAATCGTGGTTGAAGATGAAAGTGAGGACCCTCCGCCAAGAAAAGTTGTGACAAAGAAACAGGTAGACACCGAAGTAACCTCGGCTTTTAAGGAAGCAATGAAACAATATTCAGACACCGTACAAAAATTAGCTAGTATTCCTTGCGAACAAGAAAAAGAACGCGATTCAACATCACTTTTGTTTGAAAGCCTGGCAAAAAAAAATTTCCAATGCCAATATATCCCAAGAAAATTTGCGCATTATTGAATGCAAAGTTGTTGCTTTAGTTTATAAAGAACTAAAAGAGTCAAGTGATTAATTAATTAAAGACGGTACTTTTTGTAATAAAAATTAGTTCTCCAAGTACAAATGGATGTATAACATCTAATATTTATTGAATTTATATGCAACATTAACAATTAAAATATAACATCTAATATGTATTGAATTAAATGTACTTACATACGGCCTGCGATAAAACGATAGCACCTTAACATTATTTCTCTTTTGTTTCTTTCTTTAATGTTAAATAATTTTTTATAAAAGTTCTTAGAAGCTATAAAACTGTATACTTAAAATTTTTTTTGAAATTCTAATAAAGCTTTGAATTTTCATGAAACTGGAATTTTTATAATTTTCGCACAAAGTTTGAAGTTTGGATTAGTATGGCTTCTAAGAACTTTTATAAAAAATTATTTAATATTAAAAAAATAAACAAAAGAAAAATAGTCTAAGAGAGAACGCGTTGTCTCCAACAAAAAAGTATGGAAATATTTTGTCCGTACCTATTTAATATATCTCATGAATCAACTGTTGATTAAAGCGTTAATATACGACTTTACCGGGAAGGTTATCATCTGGGGGAATTTCAAGGCTGTTTCTTTGAATCATCCTGCCAAAGGCGCTGCGGGTGAAAATTTCTCCATCGCTTTGGCTTCCCAACGCACCAACGTCAACGAACACAAATGAGTAGTTCTGATCGCATATTGCCATGAGGACGATACTAAACGTTTTCTTGTAATTATAGTAGAGATAACCACTTGATTTAAGGCAAATTACTTTGATATGTTTGCCATCTACAGCTCCGAGGCAATGCGGCATTCCAGTTTTTACATAAAACTTATTCATAACCGCAAATTATATTAAATAAACGTCTACTTTTTTGTGTAATAACCTGTCAGCAATGTTTGTCCACTCTGTCTGATTTGGATGAGCTAGGTAAATCTCATGGAGCTCCTGCCAAATCGCATCACAGGTTTCGTATATAATTTTCCTAACCTATCTTATAAGACCAAGCTAAATACTGTGGGCTACAGTCTTGTGATAAATATCTGAAAATATATTTTTACATTTACTTTTATACATATGTACATAGGTGTATGCATATGTCAACTAACTTACATCAAAGTGATTGCCAAACGAGTCTCTTCATTTATTGGTTCCCTTTTAGAAAAGCGTTGTAGTCGCCCTCTAAGCAACGTAAGAAGAACATAAAATTTCTCGATGTTCATTCTTGTTGCCTTAAAGAAATGCTCCTTGTCTTTCAATTTAAGTTGTGCAAAGCAGGTCTGATTAAAACTAAAATTATTTCTTGTGAGATTCACCGGCCGGATCCACCATCTCCTTTTCAAACGATGGCGGGCAAGAAGATATATCTTTATCATAACGAGCATCACGTTTAATATTTTTACAATTTTAGTGAGCCGCACACTTTGTTCACTCATTTATTATTATTTTTCAAACGATTGTGTCAGCTGTTTTCGTTACCGCGTTACCGCTCTAATTGTGTTAAAGCTGGCGAATTAGCTGGGCGAACGGTGAACGACGGCATCGCCCAATTCGGCGAGCTTCGCCGTTCGCCGGGTATTGTGTTTCCACGGTTATGTAGGCGAAATGTTGCGGCGAATATCACCCGACGGCATCGCTTCGTCCAACGAACTTATACTTATAGCCTGTTTATTTAACTTTAGTTTCCTTTTTTTAAAACCTCTCTTAATTTCTTTCATTAGAGTATCTTAAGACAGAGTTTGCAAAATTTCCTCTCTGGCGAATAAAATTTCCAGCTTTCTCCTCCCTCCAACTCAATTCAAGAGCTATAAATTCTGCGTCCGTCTTTTGTGAGTTAAAAAATGAAAGAGCGCTCTTAAACTGAAATTGTATTTCCTATAATAATTTTGTTTTGCCATTTACCTCACGCTACCATGCTACTAAAAATATTACTCCTCATAAAAGAATGTTCTGTCGCTGTCACAAGAAATATACTATTTTATTGAAGTGAAACTTCTTTAGCGGCGGTTGGTTGGTTGGGAGTAAATTGGCAAATTCAACGGAAATGGTGCAACGGAATTGGTGCAACGGAAATTATTGGGGTTGAAATGAATGCTTCTTGAGTGTATGGCATTAATTTAACACAAAATTGTTAATAAAATGGTGCAATGGAAATGGTGCAACAGAAATGATGCAACGGAAATGGTGAAACGGAATTTATTGGGGCTTAAACAACTGCTTCTTGAGTGCATGGTATTAATTTAACAAAAAATTGCTAATAAAAGGTTAAAGAATAAAGCTTAGAAAAATACCAATACGAGAATGAAAGTAAAGGTGAGTACGTACATAGATAAAGAAAAGGATGAAGGCAAAGGTAAAAATAAAAACAAAACCAAAGATGCGTAAAGATAAAGGCAAAAATTAAGACCAAGGTAAATTTAAACACTTTACTTATATACATATATAAGGGCAATGGTGAAGGGGAATATGTAGATGAAGAAAATGATAAACATAAAAGTAAAAACAAAGATGAGGATGAGGATACCGATAAAAGTAAAGAGACTTATCGATAAAACAATCCATATTTTTATCGGTTTTGTTGTCGATATTTTTATCGATTTTGTTATTGATATTTTTATCGATTTGTTATCGATTTTGTAATCGATATTTTTAACTATTTTGTAAGCGAAATTTTTTATCGATTTTGTTAACGATATTTATCGATTTTGCTATCGATACTTAGCGATTTTATTGTCGATATTTATCGATTATGTTTCGATATTTATCGACTTTGTTATCGATGTTTGTCGATTTGGTTTTCGATATTGATCGATTTTGTTATGGTTATTTATCGATTTTGTTATCGATTTGGTTATGGGTACTTATCGATGTTGTCGAATTTATCAATTTTTTTTATCGATATTTATCGATTTTATTATCGACATTTATCGATTTTTCTATCGATATTTATAGATTTTGTTATCGATATTTATCAATCTTGTTCTCGATATTTATCGATTTTGTTATCGATATTTGTTATCGATTTTCTAATCGATTTTGCTACGAATGGTATTATCGATGTTGCCGTTGAAATTTTTATCAAATTTGTCATCAATTTTGTTATCGATATTTTATCTATCTATCGGTTTTGTTATCGATATTTTGTTGGACGTTATTATCGATTTTGTTATCGATAGAGTATAAAGATAAAAATGAATATAATGGAAAAACAGAATAACATGAATGTTAATAAAACGAACAGGGGTAGAGGTAGGGATCTAGAGAGAAAAAATATAACCTAAACGAAAGCAGATGTGTGTATGTATATATTGTTTATGAGACAAAATAGGTAAGTAACGTAAGTTTCACTTCTCTAGTGTGGCCCAGGCGCACTTACTTTATTTTTTTTACCACTCCTAACTTAAGGTTGGAAGAAAGTCGCGATGCAAATTTCCATTATAAGATCTAATCTTCACATTTTTGGACGAGTTTCGGGAATATGGTGAAAACGTAGAAGCAGGGGTTCCACCGAAACCAGTAAAATGTTTAAGGTGTTCAACGAGAAAAACAAATTTTGAGAACCTATGATCTAGATATACCTAAATGCTACAAGAACACAATTTTCATCTTAAAACTGGCACGCATAAGTGCCAATTGGAGTTGTTACACTCGCCACTTCAACCAACCAACCAACCAGTGCAAAAACCGCCTCCCGACAATATACTTGACGGTGGTATCGGGGGGGATGGGTACTTGGACAGTAGCAGACTTAGCTCGGATTAAAGTCCTCCTCGTAAAACAACGCGCACATTCACCAAATGGCAAGAAAACGAGTATTTTTATTTGTACTCTCTGTAGTAGTACCGACGGATCATTCAGTTTACTGACTTTCATTCTTGAAAAAGCAGACAAAAATTTTAAAAAGAAAATCCAACACCAAAGCAGCAGAAGAAAAGACTTCATGTGTTGTCACTGGCGTCAGTGCCAATCAGTCATCAGGGACCGCATACAAGGCGAATAAGGCGGTTAATTGAGCAAAACACGAACATGTCCGGGCGCACTGATGATGTGCTATCAAAAGTCTTGCACACATACATATATACAAATGTGTGCATCGCATATGTACATGCAAACATAATGAATGAGCAACAAAAACAGCAACAACAATAATAAATGCTGCGGCTTTTATGCAATGGACAATGCAGTCCAAAACAAATGAAAAATTTATGGCAGCCAAAGCCAAAGTCATTTTTGGAATATGATTTTTGCGCGAAAATTCAGCTGTTACATTGCGAACAGGATACGTTTATGAGCCGCAAGGGAAATAGTGACGGAATTGCGGAAATGGTGCAGCACAAAAGGAGAGAGGGAGGGGACGAGCGGATCAGCGACTCAGCGAGTGGCAAATAAAAGGTGAAAGGTGGTAACTGCGATAAGAGTTCGAACATTAGAATTCATTAATGCCAGCGAGCTAAGTGACAATAGCGAGGCCGTCAGCCAAAAGGGGTCGCAGTTAGTGTGAGGGA
The DNA here is from genome assembly GCF_001687245.7 of Rhagoletis zephyria. Classification (NCBI taxonomy): domain Eukaryota; kingdom Metazoa; phylum Arthropoda; class Insecta; order Diptera; family Tephritidae; genus Rhagoletis; species Rhagoletis zephyria. The sequence continues at coordinate 8,898 of NW_016158437.1, forward strand.
GTGTATGAAATTCGCGGTAAATTGCTTATACAGTTAGGGGAAGGCAAGTAGGCGAAAGGGTATATGTATGCGGTTAAAATACAGTAAAGGTAACAAGAGGAGTGAAAAGAGGCGCAGGCGCTAAAGGGGGGTTCAAAAGTGAAATAAGCGCCAACGCCAGCGCTTGACGGTGGCAAGTTGTTCAATTAAGCGCGTACATACAGTATCGGTCATATCTATAGCACGCCATTTCAAAGTGATATTGTGTGTCACTTATGTTTATTTCTTTATTTTTAAGAATTTTCAATTAAAATTTAGTTCATTCTCGGACAAACCCCATATAAACCCAAGTTTAAAAATTTGTAGAAAACTACAAAAAAGTGCAACAAATTTTCACCTAAATTTCAAACATTTTTCTCGGAAGTGTTTGAATTTTTCTGAATACACAGTTTTATAGCCCAATCAATTTTAGTCTGATAATGTGCAAGTTTCAAGTGGCTACGAACTACCGTTAATTTTTTAGAATTTTTTTTGTCGCATAGGCTTCCATATAATGAATAAACTCAATTTATTTGTATATGGAAGAAAACCGCAACATCCTTGGCGAAAAAAAATTCTAAAAAATCAGCGGTAACTTTTAGCCACTTGAAACTTGCACATTATCAGACTAAAATTGAAGGGGCTAAAAAACTGTGTACTCGAAAAAATTCTAACACTTCCGAGAAAAAAGTTTGAAACTTAGGTGAAAATTTGTTGCACTTTTTGAAGTTTTCTACAAATTTTTAAACTTGGGTTTATATGGGGTTTGTCCGAGAATGAACTAAATTTTAATTGAAAATTCTTAAAAATAAAGAAATAAACATAAGTGACACACAATATCACTTTGAAATGGCGTGCTATAGATATAACCGATACTGTACATGTTGCATGTTCCATATTCCATGTTGCACGTTGCATAAATGTAAAATGAAAACTACAATAAAAATGTCAACAACCTGCTGACTTTTTGTTTGCTTTTTTCGATTTTTTCTCTTTTGTGTTTTTTTTTTCTTGCTTACTGACTGACTGCTTGTTTGTTGGCCTGCTCTTCTGCCTGTCCGTTGCACTGCACCTTATCCTATCATTACTGTGCATTGCTCACCTGCAAACGCGTCGTTGTGCATATTGCTCTCTGCTCGATGATGTTAACCGTTGATGACAAAAATGACAGCGCTAATGTTTTTGTCATTCTTTGTTGTTGTTGTTGCTACCGTTTTTATGATCCACTACCAACGCTATATGCATATGAAAATGCCGAAATGGCCGCGCTGTAAAGGCGATTGTTGCCTTAAATTACAAGCTACACAAAATTGCTCCCAGGTGACCGACGCTTCATTTTGCAAGGTAAGTGTACATATGTGTGTGTGTGTGTGTGTGCATCCACATTCATTTATTTGTGTGCTGGCCGGCATTTGCATGCGCGCTAACTACACATACAAACATACCCATCTGTGCCTTTACGTTACATGTCCTGTCAGCGGCACTGGTGTCATGTGATGACAAATGAAATTCACCGAAAAACTACATGCAATGGAAATGACAATAACAATAACTACGACAACGACAAACAACTCCAATAACAAGAGTTCGTAGTTTTGCCAACACAACACACACACACACACACACACAAATTGGTAACTCTATCGGTTTTTGCCTGTTGTTACCTTCAAATTACTTTTTTACTTTGTCATCGGCAGCCGCTGTAAATGAACATAGACGCACACCGCCACTCAGATACATATTAACTAACTTACAAGCAGCAAATTAAAATGTTAGTTTGTCATAAATGTACATAAACCAAAAAAATAAAATAAAAATAAAAACAAATAAAAGGTAGTTATGAAATAATATTTTCTTTGTTTTTGCTTAGTTAAAAAAACTATTTGCTGTGCTGACAAATTACTTGCCAGTTGTAAAATTTTCAACATCATTGCATTAGAAAGTGGTTTTGGCAATTGATTAGCTTTATACAGAGTGCCATTATGTTCCAGACGTGTATTCGTATGTTTCTGTTTTACTTATTTATTACGAATGCATTTCTATGAATAGTACTGCACCCTAATAGATATGTACATATGTTTACATAGAAGGGTACTCATAACGTGCAATTTATAGTAATTTAACTATCCCTGCCTGTATACGTCCCTACCTTTTTTTAGTGATCAAAAAATCGATAACTAAATCAATATTACATCGATATCGATAGATAAGAAAATAGCAACATTCAAAACTGTATCGGAAACTAAATCGATAACTTTGTTCACGTACAATCATAACGAAAAATATATCGATAAGTTAAACTGTAGCAACATGGAAAAATATATTAGTAACTAAATCCATTATTTTGACAATAAAATCGACAAGTTAAACAATAACAATATCTGATATTAGTCGATGATTTGATCGATAATGTGTTAATTTAACGATACAAAATTTTATAACTGTACATACAGTGGCGGTCAAAAATGGATGAATGGTGTTTCGCTTTTCGCTTTCGAGTTCACAAAAACGAGAAGGTTATCAATTCGTCGGAATATTTATTTTATTTTTTTATGTATGTTACCATATAACCTTGAAACACGTCAACCGATTTCAATAATTCTTTTTTAAAGGAAAGGTGTTACCTCACAGAGGGTCCCATACTAATTTTGCTTAAATCCGATAATTGGATAATGAAAAAATTAATGATAATCTTAAATTTTTATATGAGAATTGAAGTCGGTTCTGTTATTTGCCTAAAAATCATTTGCTAATTTTTACAATGTTTTTTCAAGCTAAGATTTGTTTGATATTTATTTATTTTTATTTTAACGAAAACCATACAAACCACACTTTCAGACTTTATACAGAATCTAGAAAAATTCCACAAAATTTTTATCTAAATTTCGAGCTTTTTAACCAAAATTTTTATAAATTTTTTGGGTATGCACTTAACACGCTTGTAAAATTTTAGTAAAAAAAGTGCAAGTTTTGAGCGGCTAAAAAAACGCACTGATTTTTATCAGTTCGTCCAAATATATATATTTTNTTTTTTTTTTTTTTTTTTTTTTTTTATGTATGTTACCGCATAACTTTGCACCACGTCAACCGATTTGAATAATTAAACGGAAAGGTAGTGCCTCAGAGGTGGTCCCATACTAATTTGGTTTAGATCCGATCGTTGGATCATGAAATATATAGACATATATATATTTTTTTAAGTCGGTTTTTTTGCTAAAAATTACTTGTTAATAACCTTTTTTTTTGCTGACGGCTTTTGAGTTTTTTTTCCATATAAACAGCAAAATTTAGGAAAACTGGCGTTTATTTTTTTTAGTTTTTCGCAAACGGTCTTACGCGTATCCTTCCACAAGAAATTCATGTTTATATGGAAAAAGTGAAAAACACCGTAAACAAAAAAAAAAAAATGTTTAAGGTCAATGCGATTTTCTAGCCGGTCAAAACTTGCATTTATTTTACTAAGAAATAAGAAATTTAGATACAAATTTGAGGAATTTTTCTAAGTTCTGTATAAAGTGTGATTTATATGGTTTTTTGTTAAAGCATAGACCATATTTTTATAAAAAAATAGCAAAAAATATTTATGCTGAAAAACATTGTAAAAACATTGAAACACCAATCGTCCATTTTTGACACTCACAGAAGAAGTGCTGGACGGATTCTACATCCTCCTCATCTCTACAGCTTCTACAGAAATCGTTATGTGGCGCTCCGAACCTGGCGGCCGTATGGGCAATGGTCCATTGTCCGTTAGTATTCCCGTGAAAAGCTTATCGTTTGGCTTTGACAGCCTTAATAAACTCCTTGTTCTTCGTTTATCGAGCCGTGACCAGAGCGGGCGTGATACCATATATATATATAGGGGTGCAGATTTTCCCACCTGCTGTTGGTGACTGCCTTGGTCACTCTCTCGATTTCCGAAAACAGAAATCGCAGAGGAGGTTTCACGATCTGGATCGCCTCCCCAAACCAAATTTGAGATCCCTTTCTAACACATTCGTCCGCTTCCTTATTTCCTGGTACACCATTGTGCCTCGGGACCCAGTAAAGGGTGATTATGTGTTGCTCTAGAGTTTGCAGGGATTTTCGGCATTCCCTAACACATATCGAGTTAGTCCCTTCCGACCCTATATCTTTGGTAGCTGCCTAACTGTCAACGATGAAGGCAAGTTTAGATGGAGCTAGGTCGATTATTTTCGCCAACTTTGCCGCCATGTCGATTGCATTTATCTGAGCCTGAAAAACAATGCAGTGATCCGGGAGTCTATTAGACTCTCTCAGAGATAACTCCCGAAAGAGGACTTCAGATCTTGATCCGACATCCATTTTGGAGCCGTCTCTCAAACAAGTTCGGTTTTGGATGGGTTAACCCCTAGACCGTTTCACTCTGCTCACCCCGCCAGATCGTTAATTGCAGATCGCTGAATCTCGCGGACCATGGAGAGGAATTTCCCCACGACCAAAATGGCTAAGTCATCTGCATAGGCAACAACCTCAGGGACTCTCGATGTGCGGAGCAAAAATTCGTTAAGCACGAGGTTAAACAGCAGGGGAGATAATTTTGCCCTGTTAATTTTATCTCTGTAAAAAAGGTATCCTCTAGCTTTGAACCTAGCTTTTCTAGGTTCCTGGACGATACAAGTTTTTTTCTGCCAATACCCTCTTTGACGAAATTGAACGGAGCGCAAAGTCGAGAATATCCTCTGGTGCTGCAACCAGGCAAGTGAAAACCGCTCCCGTGATGCACACACAGGCTGAACGTTTGAAATTTTGTTAACAACTGTCTTACTTTGACTAAATTAGATCTAAAAGCTGAAGTTTTCCACCCCATATTTAATTTCTTACATGCCGTGCTATCATAGTGTGCATTCATATCAGGATCTTTGGGCTGTACCCCCAAAACTTGCTATACAGACGCCTCTACACCATCCTGGTGGACCAAGGTAACTTCATCGCAAGTGGTCGATAGCCATCAATCTCTCCTAATTTTAAGGTCATGCGAAAGACTACCTGAACAAAATATCCTATCTCAGCTGTGTCATATAAACTATCCTTACTCAGACGCGCCTATTTTTTTTTTGTCTTAAGTCCATAGCTTAACGGCATAACAAACTATCAAAAAAAAAAGGATATTTTGTCCGACAAAGCTTAAATATGATAGTTTGTCTGACAGCCCTGAGTTAGTACAAAGTTAGAATAGTTCATCGACGATGACCTTTGACGACCAAAGGGACACCAATGTCAATTTTTCATATAAAAATTTCCTGGAAAAACTATGGATCCGATTTTTTCGAATAGGTCTTGATTAGTAGATAACACAGCTCCACAAAAAAATATATATATATTCTTCCTGTTACCAGACCATTATTTTTATATGTTTTTTTGGTCACGTCCATTTAACTCCATCACGTAAAGGTTTTTCATAGCCTTTTATTGGTTTTTCCGGGAGTAGGGTACCAGGGTTAGCAGCTGTTTAATAAAACGGGTTCGCTGAACTCGAATCAGGTGTCATATCTTTGAATTTCCCAACGGATCAGTAACGGTCGTCAAAGGGTTAAGATAGTCTTTTGCACGGCCTTCCATATAGGATAGATTGGCGGCTAGCTCGGAGCTATATGTCAGTTCCCTCGTAGTTTAGGATGTGGTCCCATCAACCTGAAACTTCCGCATAAATTTAGAATCCAGGATAAGAGCGAGATACGTACTTAACTTTCGGCAAAAGAGGAATCATAGATTTTAAGTGCCTGCCTATTCGACTGAAATTATGAAATGTTTAAATGCAGGAGTAGCGATGAAAATGCTTCTTAAAGCCGGTTTGAATAAATAAAGCCCGAATGAAACCGTGGTTGCATTCGGTGAAAAATCTGTAAAAGGTGTTTAATTGGCTGCTACCGGACCAGCAGGATATACAGAAGTATTCACCTAATTTTCAAATTGAGAAGGTTTTGAGCTACTAAATCAATTTATACGTACATATGTATGTGTACTTATACAAGTGCGTAGTATGTAAGCGATGCGATTTACTTGCTATTAAGTATTATTTGTTGACACAACCCGTCCCATTTGCGTGCGAGAAAAACATGTTCTTCATAATTTGAACAACGAAAATTTACATACACAGGCACTTTCATATAAATCCATAGTACAAAAAACAAAAAAAAAAAAAATACACGTACATATGTACATAATAAGTAATTTGCATACCTGTGTAGTCCGGTGTGACATGTTGTCGTTGCATGTCATTCATGGAGCAGCCGCTCGCTGCACTTGTGTACATGTTCACATTAAATGGCTCATGATACAGGCTACTCTTGTCAATGGACTCCGTGTCATTGTCCACGGTGACGGCCTGCAAACGAAAAACAGAGATGGACAAAACGATTGAGACATTATGTGGAAATTGTGGAAAAAAAGAATTAAAACGCTGTAGTCATCATCAGAATTAAAGCACAAAAATGAACAACCCACTCACCTTCATGCCATTGCAGTTGAGTCGTTTATCAGCACCGCCAAGTGTATCCGGATTGAAATTGTGCTGAAATGCATCGAGCACATTACCGCCACGTCCGCGCTTATTACGTATGACAATTAAGAGTATGACAATGACTAGCACCAAAATTATGGCCACTAATACGGCAAATATGTAGCCAATTAAGCTGCTTTCCGGTTCCGGATGATCAATTGGTTTGGGTGAAATCACTGTGTAGGATGATAGGGTAATGGAAAATTCAGCTGTTTATTTGATGATTGAAGACAGTACCTAAATAGCAAGGCTACACTACATTTTGTAGGTTTAATAAATGTGTATATTGTCATATCAACGGAGCTCGGAAGGATTTGCTTTGGTTTTACCGCGGTACATTTTTTTGTAAAAAAAAAAATAGGTCTCCACTGAGTAAGTGATCCCTCGCAGGGGATTCCGAGTAAGTGGTACCCCCGGGGTACCCATTCCAAGGCTGCTAGTCCTCGAGTGGAACGGAGGCTCAAATGGCAGAGGTTTGGGCTTCGATGTCTGACCAGAGACTTAATTGGCCTGTTCTAGGGAACCGGCCTTCGGGGATTTTCGTGGAGGCTGTGGTTTAACACTCAAATACGGTAGAAACAGTAATGGTTCCATGTGGAGTAGCATTTCAAGCGGGTGTCGGACACAAGAACAGCAAATGCTTTAGACAGGCTTCGGCTCTACCAAGGTGGTTAGTGTGTCCACTCCACACTGCCAATTGTTACTGAAGTACTTGCATCTTAGTAGGTCGCTTATCATCGCATTGAGCAACCACGTACTTAGATTTTATTTAAATCTGATAAAAAATTCACCTACTTGTATGCAAATTTATTGAATTTCCCTGAGTATTGCACGAAGTTTAGAGCTTTTATTTTTATATTTTTTGTTGTAGTATATTTTTATAAAAAGTTCGAGGAAAAAAAATTAAATTCAAAAATTTTATATACATTGTAAAAAATCCCTGTGCCAATAATTTAACGCGACACTGTATGTATTAAGGACTGCGTGTGAAAGAACTATCGGCTACATTTGATCCAATAAATTTTTATTTAATTTTTTTTTTCAAAATATTAAACCTGAACATCCTATTTTATAATAAGCCTTGAGACAAATGTGAAATATTTTTGCTAGACGTTTTTAAAAATGCCAAGCGAATTCTAAGTATGAAAATCGTTTGTGCAATTCAAAAAAATTCCACGGACACTTAAAGTCAGTCCAAAAAGTGTATCGAGAGAGTTGTTTCCAGAAAGCCAGGTTTCTGCAGAGAGAACGACATCAGCGACCAAAAAAATTAAGTTAAATTCATCACTATTTTGTAGCGGAACCTCAACGTTTCGGCCAGAAAACTGGCGCAGAAGGTGGATTGTTCCGAGTTTTTTGTACAAAAATCCGAGAAGAAAGCTAATGTGAAGACATTCATAGCGCAGAAAGTTCCAGATAGTAATGCTTTGAAGAACATACAGGCAAAACTACATGCCAAGATTAAAAACGAATTTCCTTGAAAACTTTGATTACTGCATCATGGATGTGAGGTATGTTTTAAAAAAGGGAATTTGGAACAAAACTCATGATTGTAAATCTGGCACTCACTTAGGTAACACAGAAGTCCTTCTTCGTCTAAACGACGACGTATTTTTTGAAAACCGTTTACATACTTCAACATTTGCTCAAAACTATGAGAGGTAATATAAAAATTGAAAATGAAAATTCTCGTCCTCGATTCGACGAAGAAGTAAGTGGAGTGCAGTCTAGGGTTAAAATTTCCTCGCAAATTCATGGTTTGAAAAGTAATAAGCAGCTGTGGCTAAGGGACCAATTCTTTTGTAGCTACGAGAACAAAAAAAACTTCTTTTGACCTTGTCTCTTGGCATTGTAGAAAATTGGCTTTGGAATGGTTCTTAAGCAGGGATCACACGATTTGTACATTTGTACACAAAATGCCAAATTTAGATTTGTCCTCATTTGCGCATTTGGATAGCAATGTACAAATGATTTGTTTTGCGATCAGACGATTTGGCTGCCAAAGATCCAAATGATTTGGCACACATTTGCGCACAGCAGTAAAGTGACAAATACTGTCCACATTCATTCACACGATTTAACCATTTGGTCATAAATACTTAAACAGCTGATCCGGTGTCAACCATACTTTTGCATTTATGATTTCGTGAGATTTGAAGTGTAATAAACAAAAATAATATATACGCACAGGTACTCAGAATTTTGAATACACCCTCAAAATCTGGGCTGAAGGTAAAAAACGCGTTTTTCATAGGTTNGGATACGAATATTATATTAAATATTAAAATTTTTCCAAAATTGGAAAATACAAAGGTTCACAAGCACGAAATGGCAATACCGCTCAACAATATTTGTATATTTGTCACTGGCATTTGTCATCAAGTGGCAAATCAGATATTTGGTCATTTGCTTAATTTTTATTTGGCTTTTGTAGCAGCATTGTGTTCACACGATTTGGCCACCAGGGTTGTTTTTCATTTGCCACAAGAAGGCAAATATTTGGCTTTCCTGATAAATAACAAATGTAATTTAGCGTTCACATGATTTGTCTACGAATTTGACAAATTTTTAGCCAAATGTACAAATCGTGTGATCCCAGCTTTAGTGTACAATGTGCTTTTGGAGCCTCGAGATGCAAATCTACTGAACTATCTAGAGCACAGGGCGCTGGTTGAAGGAGAAATTACGGCAACAAAGAATGTAGCCAAGACGATCCCTATATTCATCTTCTAGCCTCCACTCAGGCGGTGGGCATAGAAAAATTCCTTTAAGGTATGTAACTCTTTAAATGCAGATAATGGGAAGAATAAACTGCTTATGACAAATTAAATGAGTTGTGCACTGGGCTTTAGACCCGCCACGTAAAAATAATTTCTAGCAAAAAATGGAAGAAGTATCCATTTTCCATAACAGTTTCGCAGCGAGGCAAATTAAGAAGAAGTACTATTAAGCGAATTCGCTTAACAGCCATGCTGCTCTAGAGCCCTTCGACACGATGCTACATCCATCAGGGCCCTGTAAGACTGCTAGCCAAAAGCGCAAAACAGCGAATAGTGCTGACAACAGCAAGCGCTTCACCTCAAAGCCGATTAAACTTGGATTGAAGGGGCAGAGATTTTTAGAAATTCTCTCGAATAAACCAAAGAGGCGTACATTTTCGAGCGTCCTTCCACGGAAGACTGCATACTTGGTTTCAATAACTTCGAGCGAACACTTCACGCTGGCAGTGCTTGACGAGCTTTATTCAGACAACTACGTCTAACGGATGACCGAAAATTTGCAATAGAAGCTACCAGCGCATGAATATGAACTTTTTTCTGAACGATATTGAACAANGCGTACATTTTCGAGCGTCCTTCCACGGAAGACTGCATACTTGGTTTCAAAAACTTCGAGCGAACACTTCACGCTGGCAGTGCTTGACGGGCTTTATTCAGATAACTACGTCTAACGGATGACCGAAAATTTGCAATAGAAGCTACCAGCGCATGAATATGAACTTTTTTCTGAACGATATTGAACAGAATCCATTACTAATGTATATGTATGTATGTATGTTAATATATTTGGGTGGTCCACAGTTTTTTTTGTAGTCACCCCCAGTAGTGAAGAAAGTCGAAAATAAGAATACCGTTTTTTTATTTTAAAATAGTTTAACATACATATACTTGTGCCGCAAGATCTTTGAAGAAAATGCATTTTTTTTTTATAGAATTACTGTAAAATCGTTGAAAGCAAATATGCCTTAAAATATTTTTATTCACAAATTTAAAAAAAAAAAACATTATGTTGCATACACTAGCGTTATTTCGTTTTGACTCAAAGAAAGAAAGAGTTTTGTGTGCATTGCTGGATACATGAAAATCTTGCTCCGCAGTTACACTTAACGGGCAAAAATATAAAAAATGTCTGCGATTCATTGTTGTGTCCGTAGTTGTGCAACGCAATATGCAACGGCACTTTTTCCAGCATACAGTTGCGGTTTGCAAATATGTAGTGAAATTGCGATTTCATACAAAAGAGTATTACGGTTATTAAATGGGGAGAAGGAAACTGGTTGAGTAAGGAAAGCGGTGGAGAAGCTGTGTGAATTGAACATCATTTTAATAAAAGCCGAAGCTTTGAATGAATATGACAGTCGTTAGGTGCTTGAGCGCGCTTGGCATGCCAAAAAAAAAAATTTCAAAATTTCATGAAAGTGTCAGAAGTAGTAGGAGTGCATTTTTGTGTAATTGAAACTCTCATCAAGACGTCTAAATGCGGCAGTGAGATTCATTTGGAGTTCTCACTTAACAATAATCCGAGTACAATGTTAAGCTGTATGAAGCTGCAATTTCTGACAGCTATGTAGTTATATCAAATCCTACTGGCATATAGGAGCAAGAGCTGGCATATATGTATGTATGTAATAATGGACGTAAGTTTAATATTTTATTACGAAAAAAAAAAATCACTTACCCAATGGTGTTTGCTGCTGACTGCGTTCACCAAATTTTCCATTAATGACGCGCTCCACTTCATCACGCTGCAATGGATATTCTGCATTATCTTGTGGCGTTGCGCCCACACCAATGGCACCACCACCACCACCACCACCAGTGAAATCTTCGTCTGTGAAATTACCAACAACGGGTGCTGGAAGGAGAAGAGGTCGAAATGGGCTGTGTCATTTTAAATCTTATTACTTTAAAACGAGCAATTATTGTATACATGTACATATGGATATACATATATCTATGGATGGGTAGGATCACCGCCAGTATTATATACCTAACATCAAACGTAACTGGTTCATTGACCTTCACGTTTGTATCTACAGTAATTGCCGTGTTAATAAAAGAAAACGCCTACCGGAAAAAAATATTTTTTGTTTTCGCTGACACTTTTTTGGCGGTTAGGGCTCGACATATTTGTATCCACATAATTTTTATCGAAAGAAATATTGGGTTAGATCAGAGGTTCCCAAACTTTTTTTTCTCGTAGACCCCTTTCAAAAATTTACTGGTCTCGGTGGACCCCCTGCTGATACAGTTTTAAATATTTCCAAAACCCGTAAACAAATTAAATGTGAAAATTAGATCTAACAATGTAAATTTGCATTGTGGGTGAATTCCAAAACTAAACTCAGAGTGACCAAAATAAAAGCAAAATATTTTCTTGTGTTCTATTTATAAAAATAATGTCATTACCACCTTGTAGATCTAAAAANCAAAATTTCATGAAAGTGTCAGAAGTAGTAGGAGTGCATTTTTGTGTAATTGAAACTCTCATCAAGACGTCTAAATGCGGCAGTGAGATTCATTTGGAGTTCTCACTTAACAATAATCCGAGTACAATGTTAAGCTGTATGAAGCTGCAATTTCTGACAGCTATGTAGTTATATCAAATCCTACTGGCATATAGGAGCAAGAGCTGGCATATATGTATGTATGTAATAATGGACGTAAGTTTAATATTTTATTACGAAAAAAAAAAATCACTTACCCAATGGTGTTTGCTGCTGACTGCGTTCACCAAATTTTCCATTAATGACGCGCTCCACTTCATCACGCTGCAATGGATATTCTGCATTATCTTGTGGCGTTGCGCCCACACCAATGGCACCACCACCACCACCACCACCAGTGAAATCTTCGTCTGTGAAATTACCAACAACGGGTGCTGGAAAGAGAAGAGGTCGAAATGGGCTGTGTCATTTTAAATCTTATTACTTTAAAACGAGCAATTATTGTATACATGTACATATGGATATACATATATCTATGGATGGGTAGGATCACCGCCAGTATTATATACCTAACATCAAACGTAACTGGTTCATTGACCTTCACGTTTGTATCTACAGTAATTGCCGTGTTAATAAAAGAAAACGCCTACCGGAAAAAAATATTTTTTGTTTTCGCTGACACTTTTTTGGCGGTTAGGGCTCGACATATTTGTATCCACATAATTTTTATCGAAAGAAATATTGGGTTAGATCAGAGGTTCCCAAACTTTTTTTTCTCGTAGACCCCTTTAAAAAATTTACTGGTCTCGGTGGACCCCCTGCTGATACAGTTTTAAATATTTCCAAAACCCGTAAACAAATTAAATGTGAAAATTAGATCTAACAATGTAAATTTGCATTGTGGGTGAATTCAAAAACTAAACTCAGAGTGACCAAAATAAAAGCAAAATATTTTCTTGTGTTCTATTTATAAAAATAATGTCATTACCACCTTGTAGATCTAAAAAAATAAAGCTCGTAAATACATCAAAATACTGTCTCGCTCGGAAGAGTTATATGTTTTACGAGCTCTGCGGGCGCTAGCGTTATTTACATTATCTTCATCATAAACTCATCAAATGTCCGCCTCTCTCATGACTTGGCATGTGGATTATATGTAAAATAGTTTATTTGTGTTAATGCCATCGTTTTTATTTTTATCGCTCCGAGTTTTAAAGTGAGGCGAAAAATATTTGTCACATTTTTAAACACACAAAACTTAAAACATCAGTGAGAGCAAAAAATTAGATAAACGTTGTGAGATTGAAGGCAACATGAGTTTTGCCCACCTGCATCCCCTCGATGCCTCTCAGTCATTTCTGAGCGAATTATTCACACAGTTTCTGATGGTGGCTTCGATTGCCGAAGGTGGGAGTGCTAACACTGGTTGCGGACCGAGGAATGCCTGGTCTGAGCCAACTCTGGCCAAATGATCAGATGTCTCATAACCAGGTACTCCAGAGTGACCTGGCACCCAGAGTAAGACAACTTCGTTATGTTCACCGTCATATTTTTGGTCGAGACTTGCATTGCCGAACTAGTTTGGAAGTACTTAAATAGAGGGCTGGTCAATGCCTTAAGTGCAGCTTGGTTGTCACTGCAGTCACGTAAACTCCTTCCCCTCCACTTTGAGTATTGCAATTACATCAGCCTGGAAGACCGAAGCATATTCCCCTACAGAAGCTTATCTCCATTAAACTCGAAAAAGACCCCAGATCATGACCCAGAGTCAGTTTTTAAGTCATCAGTGAAGAATCGACAATGTGTGAGTCCGGTCTCAGCGATGGAATCAAACCAGCATTCAGTCTCAGGGAACTCAACATTATATAATCTCTTCAACAAAGGTAATGGTGGCGTACTATCCTGTAGCATTGAAAAGCCACAAGTGCTTAAATCTCTTCCGCCAGCAATTTTCGTTGCGCCCCACTCATTGTCATACCAGCATCCGGTTCTTTTTAGTCTACAGGAAAAACACTAACTGAGGGTAAGTGCAGCAGTGCCTCAAGAGCACAATACACCACTAAAAAAATTAAAGTTAAATAAAGAGACTATCTAGCAAACATTTTGGTTCTTTACATCGAAACCAGATAAAACTTCGTGGACACCTATTTACAACCCATGCACCCCCATATTTTTTCACATCACCGTGGACCCCCGTCGAGTCTTCCGTGGACCCCTGGGGGTCCACCTGGCCCACTATGGGAATCACTGGGTTAGATTAATGACCGTTATTTGATACCCAAACCTTGAAAACTGAAAAAATTATATGCACTTCGAGCAATGGTCGGCCAACTATTTAATACCAACTGAAGTCAAAGTGTAATTTTCAAGCGGCTTCTAAGGATATATCCGCTAAGATATTAGTGGAAATAAGATAACTCTTTATCTTTTGTAACAAAATTTTGAAAAAGAAAAGGTTGACATATTTAAATTTTTTTTCGAAATATTGACTAAATTTCAGTATATAAACGACCTTGGGTCGGTAACAGGTAAATCGATATGCGATCAAGTATGCCGAAACTCTGGGACACAAAGGCATTCCGGGTAATAAAGAAGTAGGTGGGTGTGCGAAAGGGATTTGAGTTAAGATAAGGGAACAGCGTAGCTACTAACAATTTTTTTTCGCTACCAATTTTGTTCCCAAATCCGACCAAAATCGTGTACAACCTACCCAATAAATTTCAATTACAAAAAAGTATTCTGAAAGCATACAATTCATATATTTAAGACTAGATCGCTCTCACCCGCTTCACTGAGTGTATGAAATTTCTACGTGCTACACTAAGTGTAATTTATTTTAATTAAACTCAACTTTCTTAAAATATGGGAAAATCAGGCGACTTTAAATTTTTTAAATATCTTCAATATATTTTCAAACTAAAACTACCTTAAACCTCCTTTAAATCAAGAAGAATTTGATAATTCAAGCATGTGGCAACTCTCCTACATGTAGTTTTGAATGAAAACCCTTATCAAAAACCCTTCGATTGATACCCATATTGTAGTAATTCAATTAAATTTAATTTTTAATCGGGTGGAAACGCTTGTAAGACACCTCAGTAATATTTTAAATGTTCAATCTGAAGGTTTCTTAGCAATATCTCATTTGAAACCCATATATTAGTGTTTTAGATAGCTTGCTTTTAAGCCCTATGTCATCCATTCTTTAATATAATTTTCAAATAAAAAAATTCCCTTAATTCAAGACGAATTTGATTTGTTAAACAGGTGGCAGCCCTCCTCCATGTGAATGGAATTGAATTTATATACATATACATATGGATCTATACAAAGTTCCTGTACTCTATCAAAAATATTTTCTGATATATGATATCCGGTATGTTTATTAAATTTTTAAACGCGTATTTTATTTCTCTCCTATTTTTTAATTAAACATCTTTATTTTAAGTTAGTTTTATTTTTGGCCTTAGATTTGAATGTTTCAAAAGGTAAAGTAGGTATTTTTTCATTTAATTTTTAGGACCTTATTTTTTAAATATATTTTTTATATTATTAAATTTTTCCAAGCTTTAAAAATATTTGTATTTATTTAATTTAATTTTATGTACTATTTTCGTCTGTTTTAATTTTAATTTTTTGTGTTTTTCCTATTTAAATTTCTTTTAATTGCCAGATCTTATTGTTTTAAAAACAAAAAAAAAAAA
>NW_016158437.1:26534-40158 GCF_001687245.7 Rhagoletis zephyria
CTACCAATTTTGTTCCCAAATCCGACCAAAATCGTGTACAACCTACCCAATAAATTTCAATTACAAAAAAGTATTCTGAAAGCATACAATTCATATATTTAAGACTAGATCGCTCTCACCCGCTTCACTGAGTGTATGAAATTTCTACGTGCTACACTAAGTGTAATTTATTTTAATTAAACTCAACTTTCTTAAAATATGGGAAAATCAGGCGACTTTAAATTTTTTAAATATCTTCAATATATTTTCAAACTAAAACTACCTTAAACCTCCTTTAAATCAAGAAGAATTTGATAATTCAAGCATGTGGCAACTCTCCTACATGTAGTTTTGAATGAAAACCCTTATCAAAAACCCTTCGATTGATACCCATATTGTAGTAATTCAATTAAATTTAATTTTTAATCGGGTGGAAACGCTTGTAAGACACCTCAGTAATATTTTAAATGTTCAATCTGAAGGTTTCTTAGCAATATCTCATTTGAAACCCATATATTAGTGTTTTAGATAGCTTGCTTTTAAGCCCTATGTCATCCATTCTTTAATATAATTTTCAAATAAAAAAATTCCCTTAATTCAAGACGAATTTGATTTGTTAAACAGGTGGCAGCCCTCCTCCATGTGAATGGAATTGAATTTATATACATATACATATGGATCTATACAAAGTTCCTGTACTCTATCAAAAATATTTTCTGATATATGATATCCGGTATGTTTATTAAATTTTTAAACGCGTATTTTATTTCTCTCCTATTTTTTAATTAAACATCTTTATTTTAAGTTAGTTTTATTTTTGGCCTTAGATTTGAATGTTTCAAAAGGTAAAGTAGGTATTTTTTCATTTAATTTTTAGGACCTTATTTTTTAAATATATTTTTTATATTATTAAATTTTTCCAAGCTTTAAAAATATTTGTATTTATTTAATTTAATTTTATGTACTATTTTCGTCTGTTTTAATTTTAATTTTTTGTGTTTTTCCTATTTAAATTTCTTTTAATTGCCAGATCTTATTGTTTTAAAAACAAAAAAAAAAAACATTTTATTTTTTTTCTATAATATCTTATTGTTTGAAAAGGAAAGAAATATTTTATTTTATTTCATACAATTACTTAAAACCAATTAATTTTAACATCAACGTTTTAATTTTAGTAATTTTTTTTATTTGATCGCCATATTGGATCCGCCATTTTGAATTTAAAAAAATTTACTTAAGATTCGTAATCGCGACCCCAAACACTCTCGAGTGCCGGGTTTCGAATAAATAAAATCCTTTGAAAAAAAATGGACCGCCATTTTGAATTTCGAAAAACTGACTTCAGATTCCTAATTGGCAACCCCAGAAACCCCCTGGTAACAAGTTCCAACCCATGACAATGCGTAAATCGTTCAGTATCAACGTTTTAGTTTTACTAGTCTCTTTTCGAGAGCATATTTTCGGCCACTAGGCCCATTCTAACTGCCCAAGACAGGTATGTAATTAAGGGAATGTTCCCCAATAATACCAGAGTAATTATATGTAAAAAACAAATTTTTAGCTGCATTCTAACATGTCGAGAAACAACACAAGTTTAACAAGTTGAGAACATCAGCGTTTTTATAAAAAACCGACCAGCGCGACCTATAAGAAAACTTTTTTCAAAGTAAAAAAACACGTTTCTCTTTTTTATCACAAATAAAAATAATTTGAGGTAGCATTTATGAATTTCCAAAAAAAAAAATTTTTTGAACCACTCTAATACATATATATATATATATTTATTTTAAAGGGTAATACATTTTTATTTTGTATGTATGTTACCGCATAGCTTTGGACCACGGAAACCGATTTCTATAATTTTTCAAAGAAAAGTTGGTATCTCAGAGGTAGTATGGGACCCACTGATTTAGTTTAACGGCAATTTTAAATTTTTATATGAGAACTGAAGTCGGTTTTGTTTTTTGCTTAAAATTATTTGTTTTATTTCATCTAATTTTTAGGATCGTATGGTATATTAATTAATTTTAGTTTTTCATCTTTATTTAATCTTCAGATTTTGTTTTAAAAATAATTTTTTTTTTTTAATTTCACTTAATTTAAAGTACTATTTTCTTCTTTATTGATTACATTTTTTTCTAATTTACTTTTCTTTTAATTTTAAGATTTTTTTAAAGGAAAAGAAAACTTGTACTTAATTTAATTTTTATTAATATGTTTTATTTATTTTTGCTTTATTTTCATTTATTTCTTTATTTACATTTGTTTATTCATTACTTTTTATTGTTGTAAAAAGGAAAATATGTCTGAGTTATTCCACGCCTATACGCAGGCGACTCTGCCCAAAAATGGCGGAGACTTATAATTATTTTTAGGAGTTGTAAAGAATTTTTTTTTTTAATGTGGAATCGAAAGTTATGTGGCGCTTATAA
This sequence comes from Rhagoletis zephyria, assembly GCF_001687245.7. Taxonomy (NCBI): domain Eukaryota; kingdom Metazoa; phylum Arthropoda; class Insecta; order Diptera; family Tephritidae; genus Rhagoletis; species Rhagoletis zephyria. The sequence continues at coordinate 28,946 of NW_016158437.1, forward strand.
AAAGTTCCCAGAAAATTATCATATGAATCGCTTAATCAAATCCAGATAAGCGACAAAAACCATAACAAATGACCCTACCCTATCGGAAACACAAACAACTAAAAATAAATCACTACATATATTTGTTTTTCGAGTTGCTAAATCTGAAGTCAGATTGGAAAAATTCTAAATGGCTGATCCAATATGGCGGCCAAAAAAAAATTAAAATCGATTAGATTCGCCTAAAACTTTACAATCGGGGGATCTTAAGATCGCTGACTACGAATCTGAAATCGGATTTGAAATATTCAAAATAGCGGATCCATATTGGGCTGTAAGAATAAAAATTAAGCAATTAATTTTTCTTAAAATTTTAGACATTTAAATTTTTTGTTAATAAATCGAGTAAAAGGCCTGAAATTTTAAGAAAAAGCGATTGCATAGTTTTTAATCATACCGCCCCTTGGGTCTACAATTTATCACGGAAGAGTTAAATTAAAGGTACGTACATACATGGCGTATGAGTAACGTTCTCAGAAAGACATATGCCAGAATTGCCCTGCAAATTTGAGCTCCTGGTTATCGCAAAGAAGCTGCAGATGAGTTAGCCAGGGAGGGATCAAGCATTGGATCCCATTACCTATCGGAACTATGTATATACAGAGAAATCGTTCTCCAATGTCACGGCAGCACACTGCCGTATATCTAAATTCATGTGGCCGGTGTACAATCCTAATAAAATATACAACTTTTTAATACATCTCCAAACTGACGTTCTTCCTTTGCACCCACGCCAGAAAGCTGAGCATCGCCTACAACGGATCCTGTAGAAGTTGCTGGAACGAAAATGGACAAGAGACAGTAGAGCAACTTCTTTGCAAATATCCACCTTTAATGGGTGGCAGGAATACCATATTAGGAGCCTTTGAGTTGACATCGATACAAGATCTGTCTGGTATAAGTCTCCACAACATACTTAACTTTATCAACCACGCTGGCGGGCTTTTAGCAAAGTCACACGCGATTAATGATACGAAAATGGCTACCACTTGTGCGTAAAGTTTTTCGCCATTTAACCTACGCTATACAATTTTTTAAATTCTATTTGTAGTAAAAAATTAAAACCAGGTATTTTACTAACGAGGAGAGATGCCAAGTAGTTTTCGCAAATCCAAATAAAAGACGCAAACCTTTTTTACAATAATTGCAGTTTTGTTTGGCAGGGATTAACCCCGTAGCCGCACTAGTTGGCCCACTAGGAGATGTCGCCTAGAACCACTACCATTACCTCACTTATCACTCACTACATTTTCATATAGTAGAACTCATTGCATGATGCACTTTGAATGAAACAGAATGCACCAATACTATGCAAACCCAATTATAATACTACTACAGCAGCTAGAGAAAATAGGAAAATACCGTTACATACATACATATCTACATGCATATATACGCATTCAACAAATTCTGCAATTACTTTCGGCTCAACATTTCTTCTTCTTCTACATACTTTTCTCTCCCTACTTTTCTCTCATATTTCATTTACACATCGGCTGTTAGTAAGTCAGAAAAACGAAATCAGTTCAATATTTTTCTTTGAATATTCAATCCAATTCAATTTGAATTTGCATACCAAATCGAAAAAAAAACTTCACTATACCGAACGAATATCTTTCAGTGCTCTTTCCAGATTGAATTCTTTGCACAATATTTGCTCATTTCTCATACATAGAAAGTAGTATATTTGCAGCAGTGAACAGCACATTGCAATCCAGTGAATTTGGCATTTGCAGAATTTTGCAAGCAAACACAAGTACATACATTCATATTTGTATGCAAACACAATGTATACACTTTCGCCTTTAAGCCTTGCCTAATCTCTTTTAATTGAAATGCATCGTTTTTGTTCGCCTACATACATAGATTCCACTCTTGTTTTTGATGTATTTTAAGTTTAATATTTTATCTTCAAGAATGGCTGCTATGTATTTTTCTCGTTCGTCCTCCAACTTTTTTTATATTTCATTACTTTCTTTATGCTTAGTAATGTGTATGAATTGCTGTTTGCGAATGTACCGAATATATATGTAGGTACGTGCTAGAGGGCTGCATAAATGGTTTTGAAAGCGCGCTCAAAATATTTGCTTATGTTCGCTATACTTCACTATTGATTCAATAATTTACTAAGCACTAGTACAGTTATTACCATAATTTCGAATACTGTATATTTTTTGACAAAAGAGTGCTAAATCGTTAAGTAAATAAATTAAAAAAAAATCGTATTATATTTTTAACACACATAAAAGTGAATAAATATAAATGATATCGCAGCAAACATATATGCATTTTAGTAGAGTTGCCACCAGCCGAAAAATTAAATTGAATTAACGAGACAGTAGCCCCAAAAATATTTCAACACGTTTACAAAATTTAAAAGATGTTAGGGAAAATTTAATATCAACAAATATTTTGATAGAGTTGCCAACTGTCTGAAAATTAAAATGAATTAAACAAAAAATTTGTTAACAAAAAGTTATTCTAAATACTATATATCCTTAGGGCAAATTAATTAACCTTTCATAAAATTATAGAATAATTTTAAAAAATTTGGAATAGAACTTATATTTTAACAGAGCTGTCACTTATTTAAAAAAATGTATGATAAATTGGGCAATATTGTTATAATTTTTTTTATCCAAATACATTTTTAATCGAATTGCCAAATGTCAAAAAAGTTATTATAAATACACATTTTATTAGAGTTTCCAACTCTCTTAAAATTGAAATGAGCTTATGATTACCAACTATAAAATATGCTTAATTAATTCATCAGTCAGAAAGTCATAAAAAAAACTTAAGAAAATTGAAATAAAGCGTATATTTTAACAGAGTCGCCACCCGTTAAAAGAGTTTTTTTTTTTTAAGTTTGCAATATTGTTAACTAATATATTTTTTAACTTTATTCCAAATGCAGAGTTGCCAAGTGTCAAAAAATCAAAAAGAAATATGTAAATATAATTGAATTCAAGCTAGAGAGAGAACGAAAGAAAGGTTATTTTAAAATTTTGTAATCAAACAGACATACCCACAGTGTTATCCTGAGTTTCGCCTCAAAGCAAATTCATCAGAAATTTTTCCATCCACCCATAGTGAATACGTACGATAGGCGGAAAGAGAAAAGTGAAGGATTTCGGGCGAAATGAAACTCATGATAAGGCTGATAGTGAAAAAATCGTCACACCACTTTTTAATGACAGCATTAGAATTGCCTTTCATTGTAGGCTATAATTCCTGCATAAGGATTATTTTCAAGATTTCCTCCGGATTTTGTCGGGATTATTCGTGTTTTACTCTTCCGAACTTTTTTAAATAACTTGAGGCATTTTTTGCGTTTCGTTTTTTAACTTAGTTGAATTTTCGTGTTATATTTATTGGTTTCGAGATTTTTGGGTAGCTTCGAGATTTTTGCGATTACTTCGGAATTTTCGGATTTCTCGGGATTATTTCGGGATGCTCAGGACTATATGAGATTTAAGCACTATTTTGGTATTTTCGTGGCTAATCCGGGAGTTCAAGGAAATTTTTCAGTGTTTTCGGTACTATATGGGATTTTTCGAAACGAGATGAGTAAAGTGTTGAAAGATAAACAAATTAAAAGTCTTCCCAATTTCAATTCTAGATGATCCAACTAAAAAAAAAAAACCAAAAAAAGCTTTATGAAAAATCCTTACGATATTAAAGAATTAAAAAAATACCCAAAAGTCTTAAAAATTAGACAAAAGTGTCATTAGATATGTAGAGTCAGAAAAATCACGGGATACTTGAAAAGATTATATAACTTCTGCAAAATCTATAGAGCGGAAACACCAAAAACACTGTAAGCACGCTAAAATTACAAACAAAAACAAAAAAACGAGACACATAAACTTATTTTTGGTACGTAGTTTATACAGAATACCATTCTTCTAGATCAGGTAATTTTCTCAAGACATTTTCATTTTATGTTTGCATTGCTAATGAAAAAATGCTCAAACTTTAACATTGGAAAATCTTGCTCATATACCAAGTTAGAATAACTACTTAGCAGAAGTACGACAGTGTTTGATGGCGAGTGATTAGTGAATTTCACTTCATTACTTTTCATGTTCATTTGCTATGTTATTTACATCCTTTACTAACTATTTTTAGTGTGCAAATAGCCAACAGGCAAAGTGAAATCATTTAAGCAGCTCTCTACTCAGTACGTGCCTACATAAGTTTAATGTCAGCGCCTTTGTGAAAGGCGTAAAATTTTGCAATTAAAATCAGATCAATCGAAATAAGCGCAATCGATTTGATTTTTTGTTCGCAAAAAAAAGCNAGCACTTAACCACTTTAGCATTGTACATATGTATGTAAGTTAATGTCAAAGTGCACTCGCACAATTGCTAAATTTTGCATTCATAGTGAAGAGATGAATGAGTGTAATTAAAATTCAACTCATTTACCTAATATAAACGAGAAAAAAACTAATGTGCATGGCAATATTAACTGTGCAAAAATAAACTGTGCGCTAGTTTGTGCAACACAAATGGGACTGAAGTGGAATAAAACGATATGACATTGGGAAAGAAAGGTTGCTTTGAAACAAATTTAATGCGGTGAAGGATTCGTTAGCTAAAAAATTTTCGGGAAAGTGCATACGGGGGGAAGTGCATGTCACGAATCTAGAAGAAAAATTCGGTCTTATATTGAGTAAGAGCTGCCGACTGGACAGCACCAAACCGGTGAAACTCCAATCTCTTAGCTCTCCAGAAAGAGGTCAAACAACTTTTTAGCAGTGCAAAACGAACTAAGTACTGGGACGATTACTCTTCAACGCAAACAATTTTAGGAAATCCCGTGAAGGCATTTCCTCCAACCGGGGGGTAGCCTCACTTTACAGGTGTTAAACCACCACACAGAGGAGGACAGTCTATCTGGCAAGAAGAACTGGATTTTCTAGCCTTGATGCAAAATCTTTTCCTCCCATGAGCTAAACATCTTCATCCTAAAGGCGATAGAGAAAATTCTGGGCAACCCAAAAGTTCTACGACCCCAACGTCAATGCTGTTACACTATGAGCAATGACCTATTCCAATTACCGGCTACCAAACGGCACGAACTCTATAGGACAAGCTAGTGCTCTGTGCACTTTTAGATACTCAAAGTAACATTCGATCTATAAAGAAAGGACTGTAGTCGTCCCTATTTGCAGATGGAACGAAACCATGCAAGGAACCAGAGAAAATCAAAACCCGATTTCTCATCTCCCAACTGAACAAGGACGATTAACATAGAAACATTTCGAGAAATGGTTCCAGAACGAACTAAATATCAAATCAGCCTAGAACCAAAAGGTTTTTCACATATGGCTAAAGAGCTGTCGATAGTGGCGATATGTGGCTAAGGCCAAAATATATATTCCTACGGGGAACTACCGTACCATCCTTCAGAGTTTGTACCATCAGTATAAGCTGAGGTAGTAGATGAACTGATCAGCAAGCTGATAAGCCCCGAAAGAACAAACACAGCGCATGCATTGAAATCAATGTACTAAATTTACTCTTTCAGCTCAGCTACAAACTTTTTGTGCACGAAAGGCCTTATGACTGCTGATGTAAAGGGTATTTAACTCGGTTGAAAATCGTCTCCGTTTTCGGCGGGACTGCCCCAGATTTAAGAGCTATGTCCTGGTCCCAGTACAATACTTGCCGAGACGAAAAATTTCTCGTTTTTGGCAAGCAAAAAAATGTAGAACTTCTTAGAAGTAAAATGTGTGTCTTCAAAGAGTATGTAAATATTTGTTCGATATTTTTTTGGAGAATTCTGAGATCCAGCAACACGTGTTATTACCTTAACACTGGCATTGTGTTAAACTAAAATGCCAAGTTGTATGCAAATTTATTGAATTTTCCTGAGTTTTGGACGAAGTTAAGGGATTTGTTATGTACTTTGTTGTGGTAAATATGAAAAATATTTTAACAAGAAATTCGCGGAAAAGTTTTAAGCAAAAAATTTTACGTACATTGTGAAAAACTCCCTGTTCCAATAATTTAGTGTGAAATTTATAATTTGGTGTGATTTTTATTTAAATTTTAGTAATGTTATCATTAAGGCTTCGTTTTATGAAAATTTTTGTATATGAAATGTTAATTTTTCGTTTTTTTTTGGGGGTTATTTACTTATACAAATTATATTAAACCATTTTATTGAGCTTTAGGCCGTTAATAATGAAAATTTTTGCGGAAAAACAGTAGTACATTGTAAGTTATAGCTGCTATTTCGGAAATCACCACGTCTCAGACTTCTTCAACCGCCATGACTGGTATATGAACCAGCGACTTTGGGTTACAAAGCCAATGGTCTACCCACCGTGCTAAGTTCGCCAGCTCGCCACGAAATTATTGTTGCTTTTTCCACTTCCGGTTTAAAAGTATAAAAATGTATGTCCAGTTTTTGAGATTACCAAAATACCTTTCAAATGACCAAAATGTAAATGAATAAATTATGAAAACTTGATGTCCAGGTTTTAAACTACCAAAAGTTTATGTAAGCTTTCAAAGGACCTAAAATTTATGTCCAGTTTATAAATTATNAAAAAAAAAAAAATTCCCAGTTTTTAAATTACCAAAAATGTATGTATATTAATTTTTCCAATGGTCAAAATTGTTTGCTCAGTTTAAAATTATGAAAAATGTATGTCCAGGGTATAAGTTGCCAAAACAAAGATTGTTATTTTAAATTATCACCAATAGTTTTAGGTTCTCTAAATCTACAATTCCAATTTTTGGATTACAAAAAAATTATGTCCAGTTTTCAAATTCACAAAAAATATTTTCAACTTTTTAATGACAACAAAATTTATCACCTAGTTCTCAAATGGCCATAAATTTATGCCCAGTTCTAAAATTGACAAAAATACATTTCCAGTTTTTAAGTTTCCAAGAAATTTGTCATAAAATTTATGTGCAGTTTTTAAGTGACCAAAAAAATAATTTTGTTGTTTATAAATAACTATCAAATTATGTATGGTGTTCAAATTATCAAAAATGTGTGCCAGTTTTTAAATGTTTAAGAAATATTTGCATAGTTTTTAAATTGCCTAAAAAATTGTCCAGTTTTCAAGCTGCTCGAAAATTATGCCTTGTTTTAAAATTACCAAAGATTTGTGTCCAGTATTTAAATGACTAAAATGATAAGTCTAGTATTTAAATGACCAACAACTTATGCCCATGTTTCGAATTGCCAAAAAAAAAATATGTACATACATTTTTGGAATTTTGGAACATTTGCTCTTTTATTGCACTTACTTGATATGAATGTTATTTCGCTCAGCATTATCCATCGCGCTGCAAAGTACAAATGTATTTGTAAATATTTTCCCAGACGATGATGCAATTTGATTGTCACATCTCGTGCATGATCCAGCACCGTATCGGGCATATAAGAAAATTGCACCGGTTCGCCGGCATATTGACGTCCGCCAATGCTGAAGAAGACCTTGGCGTGCACAAAAACCTGCAAGCAAATTAAGTTATGGAGATCAGCAAATGTTTGATAAAAAGAAAGAAATAAAATCACTTCACAATTGACAATTGAAAGATTTTTTAGTGAAGTAAAAAACTCCATCCCATTCAGTAATGTAGGCCTTTTTAATTCTTCACTCGACTAGTATTTATGTGTCAGAAGCCTCTGCCGATGATATTAGACAAAACCTTCACGCATCTCTCATGATCTTCTGCTGCAGGTGGTGGCTGAATTTTGATTATGTTTTTAATGGGACAGGAATTCATGAAACTGGCAACTAACTATCGGTGAATTTCGTCGACCTTTGCGCATATGTCTGTACACTGTCTGGTCTAAACTAACTAAATAGTTTGCAGAGATAATTTGGGAGGTGGCTTTTGCTCAAAGGAGTGTCGGTGTTTGGCATACACGACGCAAAACCCGCACAAAAGTTGCATGCCTCTTAACTTGGAGCACTATGTGACTTAGTGTAAAGGTCGTGTACACTAAGCCATTCCGAAGTGCAGTATTTCGACAGGCATGTAATCAAATGCTTTGTAAGTTGCCAACACGTTTTTTTGCCTTTTAACCAAGTACTTCCGGCAGAATATGCGGAAGCTTCATTGCGTCTCTGGTGCTGATTACTCTTGTATATGCTAAGAATGAGAGCGAGCTGCCGTAAGTAAATCCTACGATTTTCGGGTAATAGACCATAACAAGTCATAACTCATCGATGTCGCGCTTCTTGCAGTAAATAATTGGGGATGGAATAATCATTAACTCTTCACATTTGATATCACCAATTCTTTTGGCTTGCGTCATTAACGAGCAACTGCTAGCATATGGGATCAGAGAAACTCCCCTCTTGAACAAAAGTAGTGAGAAGAAAACCGTGTAAAATCAACCATCTCCTCTACCCTTACCAGACCTGTTGTCCGTAGGGCATTTTATTTTTGAAACGGGGCTATGAAGCCATCTAGGACAAAGTACATATGTAGTTATTCTTCTCTGACAGCAAAATTGGTTCTTGCTCAGATGCCATGTATTATCTGAGGTTGCCTTCTCTGTGCTTTCGTTAAGCTAAACAAGCTTCAACATTTCTACTAAACCTCTAGAATTATTTTAATATTTTTTAATGCCTGATTTTATCAAATTTTATTGCAACAATTTGCTAAAAGAGGTTTTAAGTTTTGTTTTGATACCTAGATTTGCGACATGGCTGCATTCCGCGTTACGAAGGAGAACATATGACATACACAGTTTATTTACATACGTAATTATTTCCAATTTTCAACATAAAAATGTTCTTATAAAATGCACCTTCAATGAAGCACTTGAAAAGGGCGATGGGCAATCGGAAATTCGACAGCCTATCGCTTATCAATATGCTTGCACATATGTATGTACATATGTATATCAACAGAGGTTAAGCTCGTATATAGGGTTGCCAGATTTTTTTGGCGCGAAATCAGTACATTCGACTTTTCCAAGCTATAAAAATCAGTACTTTTCAGTACACTTTTATTCCAAGCAGAATTATGAACGTTAGTAGCAGATAATACTTTAACACGCCAGAGTACTTATTTTTAATAATGTCTTGGTATATAAATGAAATGTTCTTCACAAAACATAAAAATGTTATTCTTTTTAGTATGAGTATGCACATTAACATGTAGTATGAAATACCTTTATAATATCATCACAGGAGCCAATAAATTATTTTATATATATGAAATTTTTTAATAGCAATAATAAGATCATTTCCACTTTCAGTGTTTAAATAGTCAGAGAACTCTAAACATTATATTTTAAAATTACTTTTAATTTGAAGTTCATTTTCTAAAATTTGAATCGGTTTCTCTCTTTTTGCCAGGAAGCAAACTTTATACTTAAGTAAGTTCCTCTCAGCTGCTTCGTTTAAACGTGGTATTGAAAAAAACAAAATTACATATTTATTCAAACTGTGGAAAGATACCTCTATTTAAGGACTGCATCCGTATTGCCTCATGGATTAAATTACTTTTTTCAACTGCGCAAAAACTTTGAAATTGAGNCTAAGGACTGCATCCGTATTGTCTCATGGATTAAATTACTTTTTTCAACTGCGCAAAAACTTTGAAATTGAGTACGTCTGGCAACCGTACTCGTATAATAATAACGGGTGATATAGTATGTATGTATGTATGTATGTATATTTATTAGTCAGGCACGAGTCAGCAAGATCAGTCGATCAAAAATCAATCATCGAAATACAGATAATTAAATATGGTTGATAAAATGGACAAGAAATATATTGTAGGAAATTACTCTTTATAAAAGGGGTACAAATACTACTTATATGTATGTATTAATACATCATATATGTATGGCACTAAGTTTGTGTGATAGAAGTCTGTAAGTTATGCATAAATATGTCAGTCCTTTGAGAGCTTGATATGGCGCGGAGTTTACAGAAATGAGAAAAAGTACGTACTCGCATGTATGTAATACATATGTATGTATGTATGTATGTACGTCTGTAGTGACAGGATTGTAGCGCTTATTTAGTTTTCTGTACAGTACTCGTATAATTGTTTTTTACTGTTTGCCTACCTTTCAGTTCTTTGAAATGGGCTAATCAAAATACATACATATGTACATACATAAATATGTTTCACGTAATTTGCACATTCATATATATACCTAGAGATAGCTACATACATACCGCATATGTATATTTTCTTTGGTTATTCTATCATTCGTGTACAAATAAAAATTGTTGAAAAAAGATAATAATAAAAGTACAAAGCATAAAGCATGTAATTGCTTTGAGATCCCTTTGGATAAGCAATAGCTAAACATACAATTATTTATGGAATTTAGGCCACGCGCGTTCAAGCTAAGCGCAAAGTAAAATCAATAAATGGCAACCACTGTTGTTTATTATTCGCTGACAGGAGGTACTACTTAATAATTTGTGTTGTCCTTAGTTTTGTGCCGTTTGGGAGCGAGGTAAAGTGAGAAGGCGTAAAACTTCGCGTGCACTGGGTTTGGGTCTCGCCACGTTAAATCCCCGCGCAAAGAAAAGAAAAAAAAAAACAGCCTCGGATGAAAGCTAGATTCTTCAACATCTCGCACAACTGCGCCCATGCCTCGACGGCAGAGAAGGATGAGGCGTCCAAGGATCTCTTCTTCGTGCTTGGCGATTTTAAGCCAAGGTGGGCAAGGAAGCGATCTTCGGAACCACCGTCGGAAAATTCAGCCTCCACGACGAAACGTCCGATAACGGACTGAGGCTGATCGACTTCGACGGTGCTCGAAGCATGGTAATATGTAGTACTAGGTTCCAGCATAAGAACATCCCCCAAGCTACATGGCTGTTTCCAGATCGAAAAACGAGAAACCAAATCGATCATGTTGTGATAGACGGAAGGCATGCTTCAAGCGTTTTGGACGTACGTACACTCCGAGGGTCAAACATCGACTCGGACCACTATCTTGTTGTAGCCAAGATACGCACCCGCCTCTGTGCAGCAAAAAATGTGCGCCCAACAATGNGATTTTAAGCCAGGGTGGGCAAGGAAGCGATCTTCGGAACCACCGTCGGAAAATTCAGCCTCCACGACGAAACGTCCGATAACGGACTGAGGCTGATCGACTTCGACGGTGCTCGAAGCATGGTAATATGTAGTACTAGGTTCCAGCATAAGAACATCCCCCAAGCT
>NW_016158437.1:40258-68236 GCF_001687245.7 Rhagoletis zephyria
AATACAAGTTTTTTTTTCCTCACCTGCACATCCTTGGAAAACATATTGTTCGTATGCAATATGACAGCGCTGAAATTTCGTACGTTTTCAAATTCGAACGTAATTTCCACCGGATTACCAACTAGATTAGGGGTATCATTTCGCCAGCCAATCCACTCGAAACCTAGGGGTAAAATGTAAAAAAACTGTTATTATTACGAGTTTAAGTTATCAAAGTATTTTTCGGGTTTACAATTGAACCAAAATAAAAAGTAAACAATTAAAAAAACATTGAAGTAAGATTGGTCTTACTGATGGGTAAACGTAAAAAATAAAAACATTTTAAATGTAAACAAAAATACCAGCAACCTTAAAAAGCTGCAACGTTACAACTTATTGCTTTCACAGCTTGCTTCGATAGCTTAACCATATTCATTGATCTTTATTTTGACTTTATTTTGAAATTTGAACTTCAGCAATCCCACCTTTTCCAAATCCATGTATATCTGTTCGAAAATTATCCTTGCCCTTTTGTCCATCTACTAATTGTCCCAATCCATCAACATAGCGATCGCCATCTTCATGACCGTCATACGTCTTGTCCGATAAATCAATTTCCATGCCACGCTGAACGCCTTTGGGTATGCTATACGAAACGATGCCATCTGTGTAGGATAAAATAAGAAATTTCGTGTTTTTTTATACAAATCTTCGCATATAAATAATATAATTAAAAAATTGTTTTGAAAAAGTAGAAATATAATATTACGAATTTTGGAAAAATGGTTTCTTTTAAAGTTATTTAAGTATTTGAAGGGTAGAAATCTTAATTGCTAGTAAATATCGCTAACACCCAACTTGGATCTTTGACTACAGTCAATATTTCGATTCTCTATGATATTGAGGATATACATATGTACGTATGTATATTCCTTGAGCAGAAGTAGTCTTGTCTATAACCTACTTGCGTGGACTATGTATTTAAAAACTTTTGCAATGCCAAAAATCCTAAACAACGCTCACAAATCTGTTGGCTGTGGCTACTAGCAATGCTAAGACACTATGAAGTATGTATGTAAATATGTCGGCTTCTCGAATAGTAAGGCGGCGGTTGAAGTTTGTGAAGGAAACTTTCCAGGGCAGACATTTCTTAGTTGATTTTAACCAGAGAGCTATTTTTGAACCAAGAGATGTCATGCTAGTGCAGCAAAAGCATAATTCGAAGTGCTTCTGACCATGGATCGGGTGAGGATCCTTCTAAGGCTAAAAAATTCTAAAAAATTTTTGTTTTAGGAAAATTCTGAGCTCAGTGATTGATATGAGCTTACGGAAAACTGCCTAAGATCGGTTGGTTGTTTGCCTGGGCAGTTTGTTAGTTAGTAGGTAGGCTAGATGGGTGCTTGGTTGGTGAATATGGCGTTTGTTGAGAACAAACCAATTAGCACTAAGTAAGTTTTGTTCTATAACGACAACTGAAAATAGTCAATCGTTAGATCAAAATCTTAATTAAATCCACTGGGCATCTGTCGCTTAACTCATTTAGAGAAGGAAAGGAAATATTTTAAGGACACAACAGATCGAAGGACGCAATAGACAGTTACCATTACATACATATATCGTCGTTTAAAGTACCAAACCGCGTATCGTCATTCTGCAAAACCGCGTAACTGACATTGGCTGCCAAAAATTGGATTTGCTCACACNTTAAGCTGAAATGCGATTGCTTTATAAAAAAGAGAACCATTTTGAAATATGAAAATAATTTCTACAACTTCTATCTATCTGAACCTGAGTATAACTAGGTAAAAAGCCCTATAAGCGTTGAGTTTACCGACGCTATGAGATGTTGCCAATGTATCACCTGTCACTGTTATAAATTTTTATCAAAGAAGTTGCTTCACTAGGTGNTATCTATATACTTATCTGAACCTGAGTATAACTGGGTAAAAAGCCCTATACGCGTTGAGTTTACCGACGCTATGAGATGTTGCCAATGTAGGTAGTTATTATCTGTCACCTGTCACTGTTATAAATTTTTATCAAAGAAGTTGCTTCACTAGGTGACATGAGACTATTGTATGGAAGGCATGCGAGTATGGAAAGTGAGTATTTATAGACATGGCAGCTTTTTGCATTCTTTCAATAATCCGGTTGCTCGCAGTTAGTAATAGTTCCGTTGCCGGAAAAATTGTTCCATAAAAACTTCGATACCGATTTTTTTTTTTTATAAAATTGTAAACAAATTGGTTTCTGATGTAGACCTTCGTAATAACTATTTTTACGGACCGCTCCAAAATTACTTGCGCTGTNTCGGAAAAATTGTTCCATAAAAACTTCGATACCGATTTTTTTTTTATAAAATTGTAAACAAATTGGTTTCTGATGAAGACCTTCGTAATAACTATTTTTACGGACCGCTCGAAAATTACTTGCGCTGTGGGAACGGGGATCTTCAATTAGATATGCCTCTGTGGCTTAGAGATTTATAGAATGACTGAGAATAGGCATAGTGGTTTTATCAGACAATAAGTCTGCGAAAAGGGTCCTTGGCTCTGTGGAAGTTATTACCAAACTAGGAACACAATGCAGACAGAACGTTACGGTTTTAGCCTGCACATTTAATTGTGCGTTAATCTGTTTACTGGGTGTGTGAAATAGCTAATGAGCTGGCCGAAATTAAGAACCTGGATATTTCATGAAAAAAAATCCTAACAGATTTGGACATAAAAAACCGATTTGAAAACCACGTCTATTGACTTTTGAATTTCAAAGCTTATTGGAATTTGGTTTATGCATCAATTTTGAATCACTGCGAACTGAGTTTAAGCTATATGAGGGCTTTAATGTCGGTATAAACAAGGAATTTATCTCTCCGAAGATAGGAATACAACGCAGAATGGTTCTAACCTACTTGGCCCCGCGATGCACAAATAAGGTAGACTGGGTTCCCGGGCACAGAAATGCTCCGGGAAACAGCATTGTGAACGATCTGGAAAGGAAACGAACTAAGCTGTAGTCAATCAATTCTGCCCCAAGTGCCGGCAAGTAAAATATCTTCAAACCAATTTTGACTGAGATCTGTTTTCATTGAACAACATAACCACAGGAGAGCTGGTTTTATCAACGGAAACTGTTCAGTGGGAATATATATGGAGAGCGTAAGGGCTTACGTTCATATGACTTCTATCGCAGTTGCAGGAAAAAGAAGGAGGTAAAGAGCATCTCTGCTGTGAATGGGAAAATAAATAAAAAGTAGATGGGGCACTTATCAGGTTACGCTTTCCAACTTTTTTGTATTCTATGCTCTTTCTATAAACTTTGAATCTACTACGCTACAAAACATATATTAAATGCATTTATGTATGGTATCGAATCAAAAAAAGTACCTTTAAAAATCGAGTTTTAAGACAAAGGACAAAAGAGATTTAAAAAAAAATAAATAAAGTCAAAGAACAGCATCTTGAGAAAATGGAAATAAAGTATGGATGGTCACCGTAGGCATGACCAAGCTAGAATCTCCGCATTTTCTATTGCAGCTCCTGGGCTCACNGCTTAAAAAACGAGTTTTAAGGCAAAGGACAAAAGAGATTAAAAAAAAAAAAAATAAAGTCAAAGAACAGCATCTTGAGAAAATGGAAATAAAGTATGGATGGTCACCGTAGCCATGACCAAGCTAGAATCTCCGCATTTTCTATTGCAGCTCCTGGGCTCACCAAAAGCGGAAACATATGCAATAATGCAGAGAGTGGAATGTAAGGAACTTTTGGTCACAGTTTCACCAAATGTTTTTGTCTTTTTCTAGTGGCCGCGTACCATTCTAGAAAAAGGTGTTGAATTGGTGCCGCCACTGTATCGCAGAAATTTCATGACGCCGGGTTAACTCCTAGCGAATTAATGTGGGATCCCAGTCTGCGATGGTCCCTTAGTAGGTACAGGTACTGTGGTTTTAGATTCAAATTTAACTGTATTTCACATCTTGGCTTTTTATGTACATACAGTGGGCAGCAGAAATGAGTACATGGTAATTTCTGTCAAATATTTACAAAGTTTTTAAAGTTAAGATTTTGTTTTGTTTTTTTTTTTTTTTTTTGATAAAAATATGATACTTGCTTTTAGCAAACCCATATAAATCAAACTTTCAAACTTTATACAGAGCTAAGCTAATTAAAAAAAAAATTCATAAAAATTTTAAGCTTTTTATTTTTTTGAGTATGCCCATTAAATTTTAGTACAATAAAGTGTACGACTTTTTCATATAAAAAGTGCAAAAAACCGGCGTTTATTTTTTTTAAATTTTCTTGGCAAACGGTTTGCGCATTTCCTTCCATAAGAAAATCATGCCTTTAGTGAAGAAAGTGCGAAAGGCCGTCAGAAAAAATATTATAGATCAACGCTACCAAACTGCATATTTAAAAAATTCAAAAAAATCAGATTAAAAAAGTTAAAAATTTTAATGAAAATTTGTTAAATTTTTCTAAGCTCTGTATAAAATTTGAAAATTTGATTTATATGGTTTTGGTAAAAGCATGAATCATATTCTTATGAAAAAATAACAAAAAAATTTTAACTTTCTCCATATTCTCAACATTCTCAAACATGTACATATCGATCGCTGAGTAGAAGATAGACCTATGTATCTCGGCAAACAGTTCGAAAACTCCCTATCTCAGAAAATTTTTCAACAAAGCGCTACTTCGGAATTTTATTGAAAAACACTCTATCTCAGAATTTCATTCAATAACGCCCTATATCAGCTGGTGATTTAAAAGCGCCCTATCCCAGCTTATTTTCAATGTATTTTCGTTTGAGGTAAGGCGTTTTTGAACCGAATTCTGAGATAGGGCGTTCTTCAAACAAAATCTGACATAGGGTGTTTTTCAATAAAATTCTGAAGTAGGGCTTTCTTGAAAAGTTTTCTGAGGTAGGGCGTTTTCGAACTGGCTGCCGACATATGTGCGTCGATCTTACACTCAGCCATCGATAGATTCTTGTATGTTTATCTATTCAATCGCAAACAAACAATATTCGTACACTTTAAAGGCTAATCAATATTTTATTCGTTCAAGTCAAATGTGTGACATCAGAAATGATTCATAGTTTCATAGTTGCCAATTCGCCATTGAAAACAAATATGCAGCGACAGCAAAAATGTTGCATTTGCATTCGATTGCTTTGACAAGGTTGAAAAGCTAAATATTTTTCTTCATTCTGCTCTGCAGAAGTGTTCCATGTGCCGACGACTGATGCACAAAGTACGTATATAAAATTCATGTGGATGCATAAACCGAGGGATGGATGTAAGCACAGTAATATTTGCATATACATTAGGGTGGTCCAAAAATTCATGTGAAAAAGTAAAGTCGGAATTTTTATGCTCTCACACACTGGCATTGTTCTATAACGAAAAAAATATACCCTTATTTTTTTATTTTGTTAAGTTGAAAAAAAAACCTTTCGTAGAAATGACATAGAATTCTTGAAAATAAATTTTTTTTTTTCGATCGGAAATCTTTGTTTCTCTATAGGAGATTCCCTGTAATAATACCCATTTAATTATTTTATTTTTATAGGTCCGCCAAAACCCCCATAAAATGCCAGAAAATGCAATGGGGTGGGGAGGGGGGGATAAAACATACATGGAAAACTTTGAGCGCTTGGAGCGAGCTGTAAATATTTTTTTTGATTTCAAAATAAAAAATAAGGGCATATATTGTTATCGATATAGAAAAATCCTATGGGGTGAGAGCATTAAAATTCTCACTTTTCTTATTTGGGACCAGCCTAATATTCATACTGGATGAGAAAATGCAAAGCGACAAGTTGATTTGTGTTTCTGTATAAAGTGAGATTTTGCATGCGAACATATGTACATATGTACATTCACACAATAAAAAATCCGATAAATGCTTATAAGTAGTATGTACGTACATACATATTTGTTTGCAATACAGATTTCAATAGAAAATGCATATTTATTTAAGAGAATATACATTTTTTAACGGGTCTATATTCCTAATGGCGATGGTTGTTGTAACTAATCTTTTGTATTTCTGCGATCTAAAAGCCATACTCTTACTTTTTGCCGATAACATCAAGGCAGCGATCCTTGAAAATTTCTAAATGCGCCTTAGTTAAATATCTTAAATGGTTAAATTTTCATACTGCTATATTTAATTTATTTCATGAACATAAAATTATTTCAGGGTACTATTACTATTTTATAAAAATACTTACCTTCCCAAAGACAGCCGACCACTTCGGCCCTCAAGCAGACAGTGCGATCGTATTGACTATATGGATAAATGCGCACCTTAGAGGCGAAAATGGTCGGCTGCAAGACATTCTCCACTTCACTGTAGGTGTTAATGTTGCCTGGCAAGATCTGAAAGAGAGAAATGAAATATACATACATATTTAAGTTCTATTAATTTAAGGAGTATGATCTTAAAAATATATTAAATAAGTAGACTAAGTTCTATCTACATAATCGGATAGTATACCAATACTTGTCATAGAACTCAATGAATGTTAGACCCAGGAAGCATGGTGTTTCTACCTGATCGGACTAAAGGGAAATGGGGCAAGTGGCTATAATAGTGTGCGCTGCCGTTTTGAGCCGAATATACATATATATATATATATATATATATATATATATGTAGATATATATATATGTAGATATATAGTACTTCGGAGGTGGTCAAGCCAGAATAAGTAGGAGGTGTGCATGCTAATGTACCAAGACCTAAGTTTTGCCAGTGTAGCGCGGTTTTCGAAGCAGTAGAAGTTCTTCCTAATGAAGGAAGCGAGACGTATTTGCCACAATAAGAAGAAAAAGGCCGAAATACGCGACAGCGAAGAGCTTGAAAAGCTGATCGGCAGGATAAACGTACGAAAATTTTACCATAGGGTTAGGCTACTTAGTGAAGTTTATAAAGACCGCGGCGAACTCCTGTAAGAACAACTACTGCGACCTAGTTGTCGATGTCCAAAATGTACTTGAATTATGGACGGAACACTTTTCCACCCTACTGAATGGCAGCAGCACTGAAAGTACCTCGTACATGCAGCATAGACCAGGTATTCACCTTACGACATATCTTGGAAAAGACTGGAGGGAAAAGGACGCGGGAACGCCGAGATTGAATGATACCAAAGGCGACTCTTGAATATTTAGTGTTCATATCAATCATCTTAAGTATTTAAGCTCAGTGCATTGCAAAGCAAAACAGCGACACACTTCATACGCACACTCGTTGAACTTATACAAAAAGTGTTTATTTTTCGAAGGTCGATCAGTATGAAATAAGATAAACATCAGTTTACATGTGCCAAAAGGAATCAAAAAAAAACTAAAAACTAAATCTAAAGTCAAAGCCTTGTAGATATATACATATGTATATATGTATGTATGCATTTTTAATTTCCAATTGCTGGGTGTAGCTCTCATAATTTTTCCCGCGACACCTACACAATTTGCACTGCACGCATGGCAAAAAATGCCAAAGTTTAAATGGGTAAGTAAGTAAATAAATTAAATAAGAAAACGAAAATATTGTTGTTACAGGCGGAACAAGAATTCAACAGCACAAAGCGAGGAATCAAAGAAAGGCGGACTACATGAGCCAGCAAAGTCGTGGTGTCCGACCAGCCAGCCAGCGCTAGGTACTGGCAGATGGTATAGGCATGCGATTGTTATCCAAGTGATTAATGTGTGAATATGGGCGCGCGAATGTGCGATTGACATAGCTTCGAATAATAATATGGCCTAGAGCTAAAACAATAACCAAGGCGGGCGAGGTATAAAGCAAATATGTATGTACATACAATGAATGTAGTAGGTGGAACAAACAAAGTGTGGGAGACACTTTTTTTTTAATGGCAAACGTGAACAATGCAACTAACATTGTGGCTATGTTTAAAGCTAGGATGAAAGTGTTTGGTTACATATTAAGATTTATGGAAACGTACCTATACACAGACATTTTTAAAAGTAAATGAGTATGCATACACTGTGTACATGCACATTTGTAACTGTAGCGCGTTGTGCAAAGAATAATATACCACTGTATACTAGGGTGGTCGATTATTCGCCTTTTTCAAAAACCCGGTTTCGAGTTATTCCTGATTTTGAAATTAAGAAAAAACCGGTTCCTGATTTCGAAATTAAGAAAAAACCGGATGCGCTGCACAGTGCTTTGGAAAACTACTTTTACTGTGTTACAAAGAAATTGTCAAAAATTCAGTTTTTAGTGTATTACTTTAAAAATTAATAGTTTTGTTTACTACTATACGTACAAAAAACAGAAATAATATTTCGTAAATGTTTTTTATGGAAAAGTGGTTTGTGCTATCGAAAACTTTTGAGATGTTTTTATTGGAATTCCCAAAAATTTCTAAATTTTGGTAGAGTGAAATAAAAAAAAAAATTAAAAGTGCCTAATTGTTTATGTTTTTTTTTTTTTTGGTACGTTTTGAAGTGCTTTAATAGAATCTGTGAAGAAGTTTTAGATTATTCTGCCGGAACGGTTAAAGTTTTATGCATTTTTTAAGCCATATTTCTTAACTATTTATGAGAAAAGGTTACGAAGAGCTAAGTTTATGGTATTGCCAAAATTGCAGCAGATTAAACATTTTTTTATACTATAAAATCTGAGCTTAGTTTTAATGTAGTGTATAATTTTTATTAAATAGCGACAAAAAATAATTAAACAATTAGAATTAATAACTGTTTTTTTTTTTGGCGGAAACCTTAAATTTTAAAAAGTTTTGACAAAATCCAAAACATATATAAAAAAAGTTCGCCAGCTTTTATTTTTCATTTAAATATTTCGTTAAGAGACTTAACAATTAGTAGGAAAAAAATTTAAAATTCTCTTCCGGAAATTGGAAACCTAGAATTTTTTTAAAACATATATTTTTTTTTTTAATTTTACCAAAGACATAAATATTAACTAATATATAAAAATTTCGTGTCACAAAAAAAAAATTAAGACAAAATTACGAAGGGGATTGATTGAAGTCTTATTGAGAGTCTTATTAAAAGTTTTATCCTGCGGTTTTCGGTTAATGTTAGAATGTTTAAGGAGCTGCTAAATATTACTAGAAACTCATATTTAATTCAATATGGCTATATTACACACCAAATAGGTTTTAGTAATTACATGGATGTGAGGTTTTGGAACACTTCAAATTGTCAATAGGTTATAAAAAAATTAAAAAATATTTTAAGTATTTTTTTATTACTATTTTATTGTATTGTGTTTGTCCGAAGAAGCCTTAGAAGCCAGTCATAAAAATATAAGGAATATGCGATTTTCCAATACAAGAAAAACGACGAGAGATTTAATGGCTAATTTGTTATTAATGCCGGATTCGGAACTATCATCACTTAGATCTACAAAAAAAATATGAATTTGAAGTAAATGAAATATATATTTTAAAAGATAACATTATAGATTACATTTGAAATCTCATCAATTGAGCAAATTTAGAAACATTTATTTTTTATTTTTTTTTTATTTTTTATAAAATATTAAATTATATTTTTTTTTCAATAAATGAATTTCATAAGGGAGGTAGTCATTTCCTGATACTAAATAAAACAAAATATACCATAGAGTTAAAAAGTATAGTTTTATAAGCTATTATTAGTCCTAAGTACACTCCGATCACAAATAAGGCTAAAATCTCGTTTTTGAAAAAAAAATATATATATGGGATGTAGCCATGTCCTTGCACCGAACAAAACGAAATTCCACAGAGCTTAAGCACACAAATTCACAGACAGCTACCAATTTTCGATTTATTCTGTTTATAATTGTTGCTAAAATTAAACCTTTAAAATTAAGGATGTATGGGAGGTAGTCATGTCCTTGAACCGATTTTGCCAAAACTTCGAATTTTTTTTTTTTAATTCACATATTTTAATTTTGCCTATTCACTGTATGGGGGCGAAGCACTGTGCGCCGGTTGTATTTTACATTGTTTTCGTACGGAAAATACTTTTGTTGGTATGAAGTCATGACCAAAAATTGACAATAAAGATAGCTTTTATTTAGAAAAGAGCAAAGCTAAATAAGTACAAAGTTTGTTTTTAGATCAAAAGTCAAACATAAAACTTAAAGAAAAAGATTCACGTTGGGCCTTATTTTAAGTTTTTTAATATTTTATTGCATTTTTCCGTACTTTATTCGGTTTTGGGTAGTGCTATCGTCGCCATTGCCGCGTACTTGGAGGTGCCTACTGCTGCTCGCTAGGTCCATGATTCGGCATACAATGGCAAACCTCCGAGTGCATTCTGCTATAAAAAAGTTTCTTCGCAGGTGGCGTAAAAGTGTAGATCTCTCCATTTGTGTAACAACATCAAGGGGAAGAACACGAATTGGAAAAGAAGCTCGGCCAAATACCAAGAAAACGTTTAAGCGCTAAACATTCATTTATTGGAATCAAATTTGATACGGTTATCGTCTTATGATTCTGGCCAACCTCAGGTAACCTAGGATATAATTTTAAAACTATTTAGGGGTTTCCGGTAATTAGAAAAAGCCTTGAAAATTCTGAAAAACTCGAAGATTTGTATGAAATTAAAAAATACCGGTTTGTTCGAAAACAAAATCCGGGTTTTCGAGAAATTAAGATTTCAAAAACGCGCCTATAGATATCGGTTTGGAAAAACCGAATCAATCACCCCCCCATTAAGAGATGTCTAAATACTAATGTGGGGTATTTAAGAACTAGGGTATTTAAGAATTGCGGAATCTGCTATCTATACATAACTAGTATAAAGGAAAGCCCAGATTCTTTAGCACACTAATCTCAAACAAAAAAAAAAAATGCACGGATTTGAACGAGATTTTCTCTAATGTATTCGGCATCGATAGCAGAGTGAATTTAAATATTTCTAAATTCTATAGGGTTATCACCTGTCTAGAAAAATTTAAAAAGTCGCACCGTTCGCTGGATTATAAAAAATTAGTTGTCAAAAGAAAGGGATTGGCCTCTAGATAAGCACTAATGTTTTAATTTTTTTTTTAATAAGGTTGCCACCTGTTAAGAAAATTACTATATACAATCTTAATAAGCTGATAAGGTATCAGTTTTGCACCGTCACTGTCAAATGAATGGACTTGGCCTCTAGATGTTTAATAACGCATTTATTTTTTTTGAGTAGGGTTGCCGCCTGTTTAAAAATTATAAGATCTTCACCGGTCGTCGGAAGAAAAAAATGAGGTTCCAAGTAAAATCTCCGGATGTGCAACAAGCGTTTACTTTTTTTTTAGTGGGCTTGCCATCTATTTAAAAATTACTAGGTAGGTACCTTAAATAAGATACGTGAAGGCATTTTTGTTAATTATATCAGATTTGCACAGTTCATTCAATTAAAAAAAAAACGAGGTATGAAAGCCAACGCCTTGGCCTTCATATGTGCAATTAGGTTTAATTTTTTCGAAGAGGGCTGCCATCTGTACGAAAAATTATAAGATATGGGCTGTTTGTTGCGCTAAAAAATGCGTTGTCAAATGAAAGCGTCTGGCCTCCAGATGTGTAATAATTTTAATTTTTGTTTTAATAGGGCTGTCGCCTGTCTAAAAAATTGTAAAATCAACACGGTTCGTTGCCTTAAAAACGTAAGGTGGTAAGGAAGTATTTATGTGATGCAAAAAACTAAATACTTACACAAGTACTTAAGATGTTTAGGGTATGCTAAATACAACCAAGGTATTTAGTAGACTTCCAAATTCGAAATGGTTCAGAAAAAGAAAAAAATGCGTAAAATTCACTGTGCCAACACTTATGTTCGTCACTGTATGTCTATATATACTTTTCTCTTTTACCCACCTCTTTGCCTTGTATGGTCTTCCAGCGTAGCCATTTATCAAATCCAGGACGCCAATACTCCAGCACATAGGCCTCTGTATACTCTTGACCTTGACCTTTGCCAAAACGACCTTGGGTGCGTATCGCA
Source organism: Rhagoletis zephyria (assembly GCF_001687245.7). Classification (NCBI taxonomy): domain Eukaryota; kingdom Metazoa; phylum Arthropoda; class Insecta; order Diptera; family Tephritidae; genus Rhagoletis; species Rhagoletis zephyria. The sequence goes on from NW_016158437.1 coordinate 52,206, forward strand.
GTAATGACATACACCTGTAGCAAGTCAATTTGTAAATACTCCTTGAGGCCACGCGATACCATGTGTTTTGGACACCAAGCACCGCCATTATTGTCGACCTTCAATCTGAAAGATAAGAAAATATGAAAACAAAATTATTATTTGTCCGTAAAGGTGGGTAAATGTGAAGCGAGCTACAGCCATACATACATATATATTATAAAATATTAATTATGCAAAGTAATAAGTAGTTCATTTGCAGCATAAGTTCAATTAAAAATTCATATAGCAACATACGCTTCAATAGAGCAGCAATGGCTGGCACACCTGCCTCGGTAATTATGAATATATTTTTAAGTTTGTATATGCTGCTATGATTAATCGTTTTTTTTTTTGTGAATTCATTATTAAGGTAATTTATTTGTAATTGATACCCCACCACTTTGCGATTAATTTTATTAAAATAAAAATAAGTAATACATATATGTAGTTTACTTTTTTTTTCAGATTTATCGCAGTAGCTTATCGATAGCTGCTGTAATTAATACCTTTTTTGGCTTCATTTACATACAAAAATTAAAATGTAAATAATGAATCCAAACAACTAATTGCAATCGCATTTAATTTAAGCACTCATTAAAGTGCGATTACCGCCGCTGATAATTTAACTTTGTGGAACAGCCAGTAGCGGACAACAGCACTACATACACAAAGCACGAGCGAGAAAATTTATAAAACCAACAGCGAAAATGAGTTGGCACGTGTTAACGGTAATTATAGGATTTTAGTATACATAAATGCACAAAGACTTTTTTTTCAGAATATTTAAAATTAAATCTATGCTACTAAATATTAAGGATTAACCTTAATTACTTCAAAGTTAGATATTTAATGTATTATACTACATAAATGAAAATGTTTAAATTTAGGGAAATCTGCTGACATATAATTTATATAAAAACTGTACTATAAATTTAGCGCAGTTGACATTAAGACTCCGCGCAAAAAAAATGCGAGTTACGCTGGTCATAAAATTTAATATATTTTGATAATTTTTAGCAAAATCGAATTTCTCTGAAAATATTAAATTATGTTTCTCCCAACTTTGCATATATGTATGTATGTTAGACTGCATTACCAATAAAAGAAGTGGTTTTTCCGCCGGGATTACAAAATCTATTATATTTTAAAACTTCCACCAAAATATTTCGGAAATATATTAAGGTTTACGTGAGCTGGACCGATTTTAAAATACCTCCGAAAATGGAGTTTTTATGAATAAAAATATTTTCTAAAATGATTTTTGGAAAAAGATCCCCTCAGATAAGAAAGCAGTTTAAACTTAAAAAACCCATACAAAAATATTAAAAAATTTTCTCAACGAAAAAAAATTTCAACGGAATCATAATAATGAGATTTTTGGTGCTGTTTTTTTTCGCGTTTTTCAAAGATTTGTTTAAGATTTAAACTTGAATAATTGGTCCAAAACTATACCGATATAGACTTGTGAGGTATCAGTGGAAGGGTATTTTCTCACCATTTTTACTTCTTTGCAAAAAAAACTCTTTCACATCCCAATGGTTTCTTTATCAAATACCAACACATCATAATTCAACATGGAATGAGGCTCGTTTGTATTACCTTTCTTCTCTTTCAAGCTTTGAATGCGCTTATTTGCAAAGAAATGATAAGGGTGAGCAAATTCCTTTCCAATCATACCTCATAAGTCTGAATCGGTAAAGCTTATTCTGAGTTGTTCAAGTTTATCTTAAACCAGACTTTGAAAAAATTTAAGAACAACATGAAAAATCTCATTATTATGATTCCGTTGAAGTTTTTTTTGTATATTTATATTCAAATTTTTTAAGCTGAAACTAGTTTGTCAGCTGAGGTTATGTTTTGCAAAATATACTTAAAAAAACTGTTTTTATGGACAAAAAACTCACTTTTTGAAAATATTTTCAAATCGGTCCAGCTCACGTAAATGTTTGTATTTTTCCGAAATGTTTTGGTGCAGGTCTTAAAATAGAATAGATTTTATGATTTCAGTGGAAGAATAGTAAAAATATTTTTTATTTTTTTTATGGGGAGTGCTGCAGTCTAATGCACGTATTATATGTATAATATATAATACTTTTCATTGGATTAACTTCTTGCGATTCAGGCCGTATCCAATAGAGCAGCCCAGTCCTTTTTTTTCTGTACCAACTAACGCCAATTGGAAATGCCATGTGAAGCCAAGTCCTTTTCTTCACTGTATGGTTTTACATTGTAGCCGGTCATTGAACTAAAATGTTTCCTCTAAGTACTTTTGAGTACAAGTAGAATCGAGTGTTTTCTAGCGATTCTTTGAGTAGCATCATGTATTATCTTCGACACTTTCAATGAGTATAGGCAAAAGCACAATTGGGTTTTCAACCAAGTTATGGTTTAATGGTTTTCATGGTCAATAAGCCGATCGTTAGAAATGTGATTTAAGTTGAACATTTGAGAACAAGTTCGTTTGTCTGGCTGTAGCTAAACGTGCAGAGATGTTTGCTGTTATTTGTTGGCTTCCAGCAGTACGAATGCCATCAGCGCGATAGATAATTTTTTTTATCTTTCTCTGTTTTGGTTTTTCCTAATTACGAAAAAGCCTCTGTGAAGTGCAGAACCAAATCAAGCGACGAAGAAAATTGATTCAAGTAGAGATGCTTGCTATTGTTTGCTAATCCCGTTAGAGGCAACATGTTAAAATGATAATAAACAATTTTATTTTGTATCTCCGAATTATGAAAAAGCATCTGTGAATTGCAGAACATAAACGTATTCAAACGAAAAATCGCCAACCAAAAGTTTGGTTATTGTAAACAAAATTGTGGTTAAGATTACCAAGTATTGTTGAAAATATCAACCAAAAATCACGTTGATTCTTTCCATAAGAATAACCCTGGAAAAATTGTTTTTTTTTAAATTCTGATTTTTATATTTAACGAATGGTACATTGTACTGTAAAGGTCTTGGAGTATTATTGTAGAGAATCGAACGCAAGAATGCTGAATTCGACTTTGACCTCGAATAACTTTTGATTGAGTTGACTTATCGCAAAATAAAATATAATATCATTCATTAAATATAAAAATCAGAATTTAAAAAAAAAAAAATTTTTCCTGGGATATTCTTATGGGAAATCGAAAAGTGTGATACGGATATTTTGAATTTTAATTTTAAGGGTTCATATTTTCTGAGACTTATTTTGACGTCTAAACGAAAGCTTCGAGCATGGTTTCGAGGAAAAAAGACATTTTTTTTTTTCTGAATCACCCGAATATGTATATATGTAAAAGAGAGCGCCTAAGGATAATGTAGGTCATGGTAGTGACGTGGCTCTTGGCGAGGCGTGAAAATGTACACAAAAAAAATATAAAAAAATATATATGCTACACTTGCAATAATACTATAACAGTTCGAGTATGCTGGCATATGTACGTACGTAGGTTCAAATGGAACTCAATACGCATGAGAAAATATCTTAAAAATCGTATGTATACATACAGTACATTCAACAAGAAAATAAAACTGTTTTACAAAATCCACAAAGTTTTTCAATAATAGGTTATTTAGTGCGCAACTATATAGTTAGAATGGAAACTGATGCTTCACTCAAACAACATATTGTCGCCGCCGCACACTGTGCCCTTTTTCAATTTTAGCGTGCCAAAATTCCAAAATAAAATGATTTCAGATGGCCTTGATTTTTGGAATTCTGGCTACTAAGTCCATCTAATAAATTCATAAGAAAAAACAACAACAAAAAAAATAATCGGTGTCAAACATTGCTCATTGTGACGCGTAAGAATATTATTTTTTTATGGTGAAGTTTTTCGCATTTTCTAAAAGGGCAGTACTTTTTTTTGCGAAGTTATTTAAAAAAAATAAAAATTAAAAAAAAGATGATAATAATGGTGCTGTAATGAAACATATTTTGGATAAGCGGGGAAGGGGACATTGACCATGAAAGATCAAAAGAGTTTATCGGTAAGATCTATTGTCAATTTATTTTAAAATGGGGCCGCTGCTTTCATATGAATTCCCGTCGTCTGCGGCTGCACTCCAACTGGTTGTCGCAAAGTGTGGATTTATCCGAATTTTTTCTTGACGTAACACCGTGTATTGACGTAACATCAATATCATATTTATATCCATTTAATAGTTACGACTTTTAGTACGCTAAAATTGAAAAAAGGCACACTGTGAAATCCAATTTTCGTAACTGTTGCTTAAAATGACGTAATAAACTATGGATTTAGAAAAATATTCGAATTTTCCAACTTAGGACAGCAATAAGATATTTGTGGGCTATTAAAATCAAAAATTTAAATAATCACAATCATTCAGGATTTCAGTTGGATGTAAAATAAACTGCATACATATATGTGTGTATGTATTTAATAAAATGAAATCTCCTTTAAAATAAGGAGCTAGTAAGAAAATCGAGCCCTCCAAATCACAGCTTGCTTTCATTAGTGCATCTGCTGTTGCAGTATAAATGGCAATTGCATACTTTTAGGTGCACAACCACTACTAGTCGGGTTTCTTCCGCTTCACACGGAAACTGCAATGCGTTAACATTCCAGTTACTATCGTTTGATAAAAATAAAATGATGATGAGTAAATTTGTTGGAAAACTTGTATGGTTATGATTATATCTACATGCATTCATGCATACCTTCATATGTATTCACATGTATGCATGCACATGTGGCCACAGCTGTGTTGCTGCGCCTTGAAATTAGCTTCGTTTCGCATTGCTCCATTTACTCCATATTGCATACATTGAGGTGATAAAAATAAACACACAAATATAAGCAGAGAACAGAATGGCGGTGAATAGCCGCAACACTAATGAACAGTTAGAAGAGTTTGTGCCACATTTGCTCATATGTACATACATATGTAGCTGTGTGAGTTGGTATTGCACAGGTAAATGTGGGAAAGTAAAGCAAATTAGAGGGAACATTTGCAAGCTAAGCAAAAAATAGAAAACCGAAATATACTCATATATACATACATACATCCATTGAGAGGAGGGAAAATGGTTGTAATATGATATTAGATGTGTTTTGCAAAATCAAGCTAACAAGCAAGAATTCAAAATACCGGAAAATACATACGAAAATGCAGCGAACGGATATAATAAAATGAGAAGCTGCAAGCTGCATTTGATTACGGGGAGCCGAGTATGCTTTGGAAATTTGAGTGAAATATGTAGTGCTATGCTTATGGTAGGGTGCAAATGGTTTTTTTTTTTTTTAACTTGCTGGACTTGAAATGAACCTAATCCGTTTCCAAAGGACGGAATTGAGGGGGGTGATAATAAAGTCAGAAAAGAAAATAAAAAAGTAACATAGTTAAAGAGACTGATAGATGAAAAAATATATAAAGAGACGGAGGATTGCGATAAAGAGAGACAGAGAGGCAGGAATAGGTAAAAATTTTAAAACATTTAGATACAAGGTTGAAGTAAAACGACGGCGAAAAAGGACAAATAAGAGCGAGATGGAAATATTATTAGTGAGGTTGAGATAAATAGAAAAATAGAGACAGAGAGGATACTTGAAAATGTGTCAGAATTTAAGCTAGAGTAGATAATATAGGAGTTGGAGTGGACTTGGTATGATGTCGAAAAAATTCTGAAATGAAAACTAAATTGCTAAGAAACTTCGAAAAGCCCAGAATAAATCCCAAAAAGTTCATAAAAATCCTGAAACACGTCAAAAAATAGGACCTGGAACCCTAAAAAGTTACAGAAATTTCAAAGAACCATGAAAGGTCTGGAAAAAATGCCTACAAATTACACTGGATCACAAATTTTTATTTTTTTTTATTCTACGGACTATGCCATTCCTATGTAGAATTGCTCGGTGAATGTGAAAATCAAGTAGATTTTTTTTCTAGGGATATGTTTTCGAGGTACTTGCAATTAATCGTTATTCAGCTTTATAATAGGTGGTCCCACTTAATCACATATATCTTACGAATAAATTACCCAATTTTAATACGAAATACTGAAAGCGAAAGTTAACGCATTTCTCCTAAACCACGCGTACCAATTTTTTTAGATATGCCGGTTTCTGAGAAATTAATTAATCATCCCGGACTNCTCAAAGAACCATGAAAGGTCTGGAAAAAATACGTACAAATTACACTGGATCACAAATTTTGTTTTTTTTTTATTCACCGGACTATCCCAGTCCTATGTAGAATTGCTCGGTGAATGTGAAAATCAAGTTGATTTTTTTTTCTACGGATATGTTTTCGACGTACTTGCAATTAACCGTTATCCAGCTTTATAATAGGTGGTCCCACTTTATCACTTATATCTTACGAATAAATTACCCTATTTTGATACGAAATACTGAAAGCGAAAGTTAACGCATTTCTCCTAAACCACGCGTACGTATTTTTTTAGATATGCCGGTTTCTGAGAAATTAATTAATCATCCCGGACTTTTCGATGAAGAAATTAAAAAAAAAAATAAATTAACATTTCGTAACGATTTTTTGCAATTTTTATTTTGTATGAAAGCTTGTTCCTTTACAAAAAACAAAGCCGACGGATTTTTTGGATGAAATACGAGTATGCAGCAAAATTAAGTCACACCAATCTTATATTTATGCGCGAAAAATTATAAAACCAGCGCCGTTGCACATACATAGACATATATCCTTATGCGCTACTTACAAAAACAAAATTATTTTAGGCACCAATTCNTAAATTAATATTTCGTAACGTTTTTTTTGCAATTTTTATTTTGTATGAAAGCCGACGGATACATGGATGGATGCGCAACGATTTTTTGGATGAAATACGAGTTTGAGTAACTTTCTTTCCTGCTCATTTTTCACACAAAAATTTTTCTTTATTAACCGAGTTTACAAAAAGGAGAAGGTTATCAATTCATCGGAATATTTTTTTTTGTATGTATGTTACCGCATAACTCTGGACCATTTTAACCGATTTCTATAATTCTTGTTTTAAAGGAAAGGCTTTACTTCACAGGTGCTTATATACTAATGTGGTTTAAATCCGATGATTTGATCGTGAATAAATTAACGATAATCTTAATGAGAATTGAAGTCGGTTTTGTTTTTTGCTTAAAAATTACTGGTTTTGTAACAGAACAGGCTTTAACACAAATGTAAATGATTGATATAGAATCTGTTATTTTTTTTAGTTTTTTTGAAATGAATGAGAATTTCTAATATCGGCCTATCGAAAAGTAATGTACGGATGGTTTATTGAAAATATTATCAGCTTTCATTTGTTTAATTGGTTCGTAAGATATACGTGATTAAGTGGAACCAATTTTTTTTTTTTTAAAGCTGAATAACGGTAAATTGAAAATATCTCTAAATATTATACACAGAAAAAATATGAACACGATTTTCGGAATCACCGAGCAATTCAGCCTAAGAATTGGTATTTGTGTTGGTTGAATCCCGTTCCCGAAACATACAGTAGACTGAAATGCCAAATCTCAAAAAAAAAATCAAATCTGGGAAACACTTGAAAAATCTCAAAGAAGCCCGAAAAATCATCCTTTTAAGGCAAGCTTTAAAAACAATCAAGAAATTAAAAATTAAGATTGAAATGTACTTTGAGGAATACGAAAGTTCCCGACGGGTCCGAAAAAAGTACTTAAAAAAAGGATCAGTCCCACACCTGCGTCTTGACCAGCGGCCTGTGTTGGAGCCACAGCCACTAAACTTAAACGTAGAATAGGGGATAATAAAAAGAGGATATTCAGGTTAATACTGTACATTCCTTTTGATTTTATTATAATTATAATTGATTGGCGCTTACACATATGTATGTTCGTGTTTGGCCGAGCTTCTCCTCCGACTTGTGACGTGCACCTTGATGTTGTCACACAAAGCGGATGGACCTACAGTTTCACGCCGACTCCGAACGGCGATTGTATTTTTATGAGAAGCTGTTTTTCATGGCAGAAATACACTCGGCGGTTTGCCATTGCCTGCCGAGGGACGACCGCTGTTAAGAAAAAAACTTTTTTCTAAATTTTTTTTTTTCGATGTTGCTTTGACCAGGGCTTGAACCCAGGTGCTGATGAGTGAAAACGCGCACTGCTTACCACTACACCACAGCGGCCGATGTGATTTCATTAGATTGAATTTTATACCCATTTCAAGGGCTACCCATCTTTTAAACAGGTGGCAGCCCTTTTTAATATTCTTAATGTTCAAGCTAAACATTTCCTAATACACTTTCGTTTGACACCCATATTTTGATATTTTATACAGTTACTTCTGTATAATTTAAATAGGTTCAGCTTTTTTCAAGTGGTGGCAATCTTCTTCAAATTACTTTTGAACTAGAACGGCTGATACCCGTATTGTTATGCAAACCTACATCATCTGATTCCCTTAATTCAAGATAAAATTTAAAACAAGTGGCAACCCTCCTACAAATAAAATATCTTCAAAGCGGTTTCGATTGATATCCATATTGAAGTAATTATTACATTGAATTTAACTTTCTAAACAGATGGTAACTCTCTTTTAAATATTTTCAAACCACAACCTCTTTCGTCTGACACTCATATCACGATACATATTTAAAATTTCTAATCGCCTTAATTTCAGTTTGAACTTGATTTCGTTAGCGGTTGGTAACGCTGCTACAAGCAGTTTAGAATTAAAGTTCCTTCAAGGCCATTTTCGTTGATATTCGTATCATAGTAACTCGTTTAACCTATTGCATATATTGAATTTAACTTTGCAAACAGGTGGCAACCCTGTATAAAATAATTTCAAAATAAAACCTCTTTAATCCTTTTCTATCTGACACACGTTATTGCAATACATATTTAAATCATCTAATTCTCTTAAACAAAGCATTCAAAACAAGTGGCAACTCTCCCACATGTATTTCAAAGCTATTTTCAGCTTTGTGAAAATTTTTATTTAATTTTATTGATAAAATAAATTAACTATTGCAATATATTTAGGCAACGAGGTTATGTTTGATTGTAAATTAAATTTCCTGGAGAAAGTCCATTCCTTACATGCTTTCTAAATACCTTTGAAAATGTATTAACTAACGCCAATATTCTTAAAATAAAGAATGCTTCATACTTACATCGAAAATTTGTTTGAAAATCTCACCTTATAAAACACTTTAAATCTATTTTATTATTTATGAATGAGGCCATACGAGTTTTGATTGGGGGTAACAACACAAAAATACTTTTAAGATGCAGTGAAGCATTTGCTAGTTTCTAAAAAATTGTTGTAGTTGACAATTTTCCAGTATCCAGGAATAAAATCAATCTTTCCAATGGCCCTAAAAAAACACAACATTTCCAAAATCACATTCACAGTTTTATTTGAAATCGACTTAAAAATCACCACGTAATTTTTCCCCTTTAATTACCATTATTAAAATAATTTCACACTCTGCAACAGGAAAGGCGATCCGGAAAACTAAGAAGTTTGATATACTTCTTCAGCTTTTTTTTATTTCACAAAAAGTCTTCTTTCGAAAGTAACAAAAAATAAATATAATTCATGTAAATATATGTGCTCATGTTACTATTATGGTATACTGTTTTTTATTGCATACTTTTTGGTGGCACTAATGCAGCAAAATTAAGGCACACCAATCTTATATTTATGCGCTCAAAATTATAAAACCAGCGCCGTTGCACATACATATCCTTATGCGCTACTTACAAAAACAAAATTATTTTAGGCACCAATTCCTTGTTTAGATAAATTATTTTATGTAGCATACTTGCAGGCATTTCAAATGTGTGTCGAATAATTTTACACACCCTTCCTAGAAATCGCTGTGATTTTGGGGCACCACTTTGAATTCCGCTCTTTCTGCAATGATTGCATGAAAATGAAAACAGCTGGCGGTCATAAAAGACCTCGCTGCTACTCCAAGGCATTGCATACTTTTTGGATGCATTTAGCCAGAATTCGTATTTCTGTTAGCCCACTCCCCTGTCGCTCTTCCCTTGATTTGAGGACAAAAAAGTGGCATAAAGAGGCAATACACGCTCATACATTTACATACATACTTTCATCCTAGTTTGCGCCGCCCAAAAGCTATGCATAATTGAAGCACCTTACCACCACATGTGCATGTGCATAAATTTTGCTGCTGTTGTGGCTTTTAATGCACTTTTAATGATTTCTAAATAAAATTTACATAATATTTACATGCACAGTATTCTATGTTTTCTGTTTTTATTTTGCTTTTTATTTACTACTGCCAACGGCTGTATGGCTGACTGCAGGCCCTTTCATGCCTATGGCACATTTGTAGGCAATATGCTGACATAAATTATAACTAAACAGCCTTCAAGTATACTATGTATGTATATGTTTTCAATTGCGTTTGCTTTTTCGTGCAAAATGGCAAATGTTCTTGTAGTTTTCTTCACATGTTCATAATATTTTAGTACACATGTATGTATGTATGTATGCGTATCTGCAATGGTGCCTCGTAAATGGTAAATTATTTGCAAAACGCGGAAGTGTGTCAGCACAAAGAGTAGCGTTTCATGCAATGTTGCGCAGCAAAGTAGGCTGCAGAAAGCGACGAGTATGCATAATGAGCGCTAGGGTTTGAAAAGAGTAAATGAAATTGCAAAAATATGTACTCGTATGAGTACAAATTTAATTAGAAAAAGTTTTTTCTTTGAGCAGTTTGAGCAGTTTTGCATGCAAGCATTTAATTTGTCTGAGGAATTTTTAAAGTCACATAAATTGGAAAATAGCAGCGACAGTACATGTTGGCTTGAATATTTAACGTCGCTTTATATCTAACTTCGTTTTAGTGGCTTGGTTATGGTTTAATATTTTTATGAACACAAAAAAATGGTTGCAATTAAAGTAGCTGCCCCACTAAGCATAATATTTGCTATTTAAAATTTTTAGATTTTAATTTTTCCTTTCGATTTCATTGCTAGACCCAGTCAAATTTCGAATGAATCATATAAAAAAATTGTTTCGTCTCACATCGCCTCATCCTTGATATCACCATATCGTACTTTACTATCGCATTACATCACTATGTATGTACACTGCGTTGCATAATTATAAGACCGCCACATATTAACAAGTTTTGAANCTCCGCACGCGTGTGCGTGTGTGTGTGTGTGTGTGCATGTACGCATGTCCTTATTGATTTTGTGGGAGTGTGCGTATTTACTGTTGCACTGAGGTGTTTTTTCGTTCCTTTCAGCGTTGCTCATGCCTTACACCAGCATCCTCTTCATATTGTACGCTTGCTGGCGTCATTTGGCATAAATGGCTTTCTTGCTCCTACATTTTGGCATTAAGCAGCAATTTTTCGTCTTGTTTCGTGCACTTAAAGGGTTAAGATGGCAAACACAGCTCGTTTGTTTTACTCACAACAGCTGCTTAAGATGTCAAATTCGGTGTTTAATGGTTGAAAAATATATATTGTAGTGAGTAAAAGAATGGCTGAGATGCCAGCTAAAGGAACAGCGAGTGCCAGGTATTAAATTTCAGATATTTTAAGGAATAAGAAATTTAATTTAGGTATAAGTCTGGCCAAGGTTCACACACAGCGTTGGTTGGTTGGAGTGGTTCTTCACCCTGGAGTCAAGAAATTATGAAATTATAACTAGGGCTACGTGCCGATTTTTCTAAATATCAGTATACATATATCACAGGGATAGGCAGCTTGCTTCTGAAATATTTCGCAAGACGGGTTGACTGAGTCTCGTTAGCCACATAGAGATAGACAGTTTCCCTCTGAAATATTCGCAAGACTGGTTGAGGTCCAAGCTTAAGCCGCATACATCTGCAGTACAATGCCTGGCATCGATCGCCATCTTTTCCTTTACACGACAGTCGGGTCTTCGTAATCGGAATGACCCAGATTTGAAACTGGCCAAGTAATGTCGCCAAAGAAACTCTTTGTATAAATTCTATACCTTGAAAAAAAAAACAACAAAAATATACCCGCTTGCTTCCTAGCTCTCCTTTCGCGCATAAAAATGTTCACTATCCATTTAAGTTTTGTAAAATTAGGAACGGTTTCTTTTCTGAAAAGAGCTACAGAACAGTTTCTTCCGTTGATTTACAACTTAAGTACATATCTTTGGTAGAAGCTTCTTCCGGTTGATGATATTAATGCCCCAAAAGCTGGGCATTGAATCGAAGTATTTAAAGCACTACCATCCTTCGGAAGAGGAGAATCGAACAGTGCCATCGATTATACGGCAATTCGCAAAAAATAGGTCTTTCGATTCTTTGGAAGATTCAAACACGGTTTATTTGTCAGATATAGAATTAAGCAACGATGAATCCAATCAACTGTTTAGTTTCTTAAGAGTGAAATACACCGCACAAGCGGTTTTTTAAACATGGCGTAGTTTCCCTTTAGCACAAACCTGTTGTATGGTGAATGGATGTGCTTGAAGGTTTGACAAGCCGTTTGAGGAAATTTGAAATTAAATCCGATTTTTGATTTTCTGATTTTCTGGCTGCTGTTGTTAAAATTTGATCAAACTGCTTGTGTTATATGGCAAAATCGCCACATTTGTCCGAGTGAGGGCATAAGCGAGAAAAATGGGAGAAGACCAAACATTCTTACATTATGAACGGCAAAAAAAAAACTAAAATTCTCTGTTTGGACAAATCATGCTCTTATGGTGTATGAGAAAGAAGTTTTTTCTTAAGAATTTATGGTCACTTTATTTAAATTCATTGATCAGTTAATTTTCCGAGCCTATTTCAAGCAGTTCTAGTTATTAGAGCAAATCTTCAGGCTTCATAAGCCGAATAAAGTGCGGAGGGCTTGAAAACCCCCAAAAGTTTAGTGTGGATCTCCACTTTTATATTAAACCGATGATTCGGACTNTCTTTCGATTCTTTGGAAGATTCAAACACGGTTTATTTGTCAGATATAGAATTAAGCAACGATGAATCCAATCAACTGTTTAGTTTCTTAAGAGTGAAATACACCGCACAAGCGGTTTTTTAAACATGGCGTAGTTTCCCTTTAGCACAAACCTGTTGTATGGTGAATGGATGTGCTTGAAGGTTTGACAAGCCGTTTGAGGAAATTTGAAATTAAATCCGATTTTTGATTTTCTGATTTTCTGGCTGCTGTTGTTAAAATTTGATCAAACTGCTTGTGTTATATGGCAAAATCGCCACATTTGTCCGAGTGAGGGCATAAGAGAGAAAAATGGGAGAAGACCAAACATTCTTACATTATGAAGGGCAAAAGAAAAACTAAAATTCTCTGTTTGTACAAATCATGCTTTTATTGTGTATGAGAAAGAAGTTTTTTTTTAAGAATTTATGGTCACTTTTTTTAAATTCATTGATCAGTTAATTTTCCGAGACTATTTCAACCAGTTCTAGTTATTAGAGCAAATCTTCAGGCTTCATAAGCCGAATAAAGTGCGGAGGGCTTGAAAACCCCAAAAAGTTTAGTGTGGATCTCCACTTTTATATTAAACCGATGATTCGGACTATGGATAGTTTGCTAACCCTATGCCAAAAGCAACTAAAAAAGATTTTCCTGAAGTGAAGCTCGCATTAGGCCCATAGCTTGTTTAGCTTGAATTGCTCCTTAGACTGCTTTGAATCTACGCTCGTTTAGAAGGACTTACACGCCTTGCATTAAAAGATTTTCGTCCAGTGCTCGCTAAGCCGAGTAGACCTCCATTTTTCTAGTAGCAGATCAAATGCATCAATTAAGTTCCAACACTCTCAAAAGTGCTCTGGTCCTGCAGTTTCCTAGAACATCGCAATGTCCGTTACTTAAAATCTTTTTGATCTCAACAACGAAAAACTGATTTTGGATTTGTACGGTTGTCGAACTCATCGATTCAATTACTTTGACTCAAAAACTTTTCTCAAGTTAACTGGAGGTGTCCCCCAAGGATTTTTTCTTGGTCCTTTTATGTTGAATATAATATATATGTGTAATGATGTTTTTCGTGTAGGTTTACGCGAAAAGACTCTTATTATAATCGGCTTCGCAGATGATATAACTGTACTTTTATGTACAATTATTTAGACGCCGAACGTACTAATACAAAAAGGAGAGTCTTGGCGATTAAGTCATGAGTAAAAAGCAATTCGCTCACTTTAGCTGAAGCAGTATATATATGTCTAGTCAGAAAAAATATAGGATATTGACCAGTGTTGCCGCGCCGTNTCTCCTTAGACTGCTTTGAATCTATGCTCGTTTAGAAGGACTTACACGCCTTGCATTAAAAGATTTTCGTCCAGATGATATAACTGTACTTTTATGTACAACTATTTAGATTACCGTTGATTTTTTAGAATTTTTTTTGTCTCATTTGCTTCCATATAACGACTAAACACAATTTATTTTTATATGGCAGAAACCCGCAACATCCTCGGTAAAAAAAATTCTAAAAAATCAACGGTTACCTTTAGCCACTTGAAACTTGCACATTATTAGACTAGAATTGAATGGGCTATAAAACTGTAACTAAAATTCTACCGCTTTTGAGAAAAAAGTTTGAAATTTGGGTGAAAATTTGTTGCACTTTTTTGCGGTCTTTTAAAAAGTTTTAGACTTGAGTTTATGTGAGTTTTGTTAGAAAATGAACTGTATTTTAATTGAAAATTCTTAAAAAGAAATAAATAAACATGAGTGGCAAACAATATCACTTTGAAATGGGGGTGCTATTGTTTTGGCCAATACTGTATGTCTAGTCAGAAAAAATATAGGATATTGACCAGTGTTGCCGCGCCGTCTCAGGAAAATATATCACTGACCAAGCCAAAAATGTATCCAAATGTATCCAGTTTTCTTTTTTTACGTATACATCTCATAATTTGTAAGAAAACCAAAAGTTTTCAAGAAAAATACATAATCTAACTCATCCTAAGGACTTGGAATACATGTACGTATATTTTTATTTTTCAAAAAATCAAACATTTGTAATTTCAATTCATAAATTAAATTTGTTGTGCATAAGTATTTTGCAAAGTAAGTATAATAAATAGTAATTAATATGTTACATTTGTACCTGTACACTGTAAAAAGAGCATGTAAAACTACTACTGAAAAGTATCTATTTTTCAACAAGAATCTGTATAAATATACATATAAGATGTTCAGAATTTAATTTTGAACTTGAGATCTTTCAAATATATACATAAATATACATATAAAATGTTTAAAATTGCAAAAATTTTCAAACTAAAAATACATATCCTACTAATAATTAATATTAGGGGCTCACATTTACTGTATTTTAAACTTTTAAAATGTAATTTTGCTCTTCGCGGCAAATTTGATATATGTAAAAGTAAACAGGCAGTGTTTAATTTTATTACACGGTGTGAAAATTTGCACACATTAAAAGAGGAAACTGGTTACCTCTCTTAACATGCGCAAATAAAATTTTTTTTTTAGAGTGTATTTAAAGACTTTTCAGTAAAATTCATACAAATTTCTATAAATAAATCAAATTTAGTATTTTTAACAAAGTATTTTAATCTATATTGAGATCTGCTTTCTTTTTAAATTAACAAATGAAAATATGTGACATGAAAGAGATTAATACAGAAAGAGTATATATTTGCTTTATATATATATATATATATTAAGATCTTGCTTAAAGCATCCTTTTTAGCGAATTAAAACAATTGCGCTTATACCTATTTTGGTGAGATATCTTTATAGGTTCATTGCTTCGTTCACAAAAAATAAAATGCTTTAATTTTACGTTTAAGTAGCGATTATTAATACATTTAGAAAACGTAATGCTTTCTACCATCTTTATCGAAAATCGAGTTTTCAGCGAAAAAACTTTAAAGAAAATATAAAAAATTTTGGCCTATTTAAAAAACAATCCACATTTATACTGATCGGAAAAAAATGTGTCTCGCAAAAATTCATCTAAAAATGTATCCAATTGCATCTATTTAGCTCCAAACGGCATCTCTGATATTGACTACTTCATTAAATCGAAGACCTGAAGTATGTAGAAAAGGTCTCGACTACTGTCAATATGCGA
>NW_016158437.1:72316-80065 GCF_001687245.7 Rhagoletis zephyria
CCGGAGATTACAAGTGCCGCATCCTCCGATATAGTTTTGAAGGCGTTGAATACCCGACGGGCACAAAAGCGATAGGTGCCGTTTGTGTCCGAAGATTTTTTGCATGTACGGCTGTCTACTTCGCTGCATTGGCCCCCAACCCCGAGCATACTAAGCAAACCGTTGAAAATTATTGAAATCGGACTAAAATAACGGCCGCTTTTCATATAACGGTAAATTTCAGAAATGCTTGAAACTTCAATATTTCGAAATTGAAGGACGCTAATTTACTCAAAATTGATACACCCCGGCTTACCATCTAGCGGTAGCTTTCGGAAAGGTGAAAAAATATATATTTAATACTTGCGCCGGGTATTTAATGTTCGGCTCCGTCCGAACTTAGACTTTCTTACTTGTTTAAATTAAAATTTTGTCCGAAAAATTATAATACCAACATACCACGCCGAAAGTATTCACGCATTCACCTCGAAAAACAAAAAAATTATCAGAAATTTTAAGGAAGGAAATCAGGAGTAATATAGGCCCGCAATTTACAAAACTATGGTTCTCACTGCTAAATATTTATTTAAAATTAAGTATAGAAGAAATTCAAATATTTTACTTAAAATCTAAATATTCTTAAATCTCCCTATTGCGCTTTAAAATCAGCCGGTTAAACTTAGAGGCGTGAGTGTATTTATTAGAAAGTATGCCATAAGCGATGAGAGAAGTGCCAAGTTATGTTTATGGATTTATGCAGATGCCCTAAGCAAAGAGCAAACAAACGACCGCAAGTAACCTCAAAGAATAAAAAACAAAGCCAGGGACCAAGATAACAAAAAAAAAAAAAAAAAAAATGGAAAAAATGCGAAATATTGCGCCATGCAGTCAGTAAAAATCACAACAAATTATAATCACAATGGCAGCGTGAAAGGCGATAAAGCAAAAGTGAGTCTGGCTGAAGGATAGCTGGAGAACACTGGCTCGAAGAATGTAGCGCGAAAAAATATCAAAATATGAAGAAGAATGGTTGTTATAAAGCAGCAAGCTATAAACAAGGAAGAGTGAAGTGTAGAAATGGATGTAAAATACTAAAAGTTTTTATATACATACATATACGTGTATGTGCATACTTACATACATATGTACTTGCTAAGCGGAATCCATACATATGTATGTACATATCTGAAAAGTGAACTATACATGTATGTACAGTGGCGGTCCAAAGTGGATGATTGGTGTTTCGTATTTAATGTTTACAATGTTTTTCAAGCCATGATTTTTTAGATATTTTTTTTTAGAAACATGTGGTTCATGCTTTACCAAAATTATATAAATCACATTTTCAAACTTTTTACAGAATTTAGAAAAAAAATCCACAAATTTGTATCTAAATTTCGTGCTTTTTAACCAGAATTTTTTAAAATTTTTTGGGTATGCAGTTAACAGGATTATAAAATGTTAGTAAAATTAGTGCAAGCTTTGAGCGGCTAAAAAATCGCATTAATTTTTATTTTTTTGGCGGTGTTTTTAACTTTTTTCCATATAAACATGAATTTTTTTGTGGAAGAATATGCGCAAGACCTTTTGCGAAAAAAATAAAAAAAAGTCAGCGCCAGTTTTCCTAAATTTTGATTTTTCCGGAAAAAATTCGAAAAGGCTGTCGCTCAAAACTAGCACTAATTTTACTAAAATTTTATAATTCTGTAAACTGCATACCAAAAAAAAAAAATTAAAGAAAAATCTGGTTAAAAAGCTCGAAATTTAGATAAAAACATATAGAAATTTTCTAAATTCTGTATAAAGTTTGAAAATATGATT
This sequence comes from Rhagoletis zephyria, assembly GCF_001687245.7. NCBI lineage: Eukaryota > Metazoa > Arthropoda > Insecta > Diptera > Tephritidae > Rhagoletis > Rhagoletis zephyria. The sequence continues at coordinate 74,117 of NW_016158437.1, forward strand.
TATATGGTTTTTGTTAAAGCATGAACCATATTTAAAAAAAAAATAATATTAAAAAAGTTTATCTTGAAAAATAATGTAAATATTAAAAACGAAAAACCATTCATTCATTTTTGAACGCCACTGTAGGTTATGGTTGTACGCCTGTAAGTATGTCGCACATATGTAGCTTTAAACTTCAGTTACCTCTCTTCTTCTTCTTCTGTCTCTCCGTCATTTTAGCACTAATGCGTTATAGCTGCGCCTTTGTCGGCATAAAATCGAAAATGACATGCAAAGGACATTTTTGCAGCACTGGTTCCACTATATATGTACATATTTGTGTCTTGTTGTTATTTTAGCTGCTATTTGTTGTTTGCCTTCAGTTGTTATTTGCTTTTAGTTGTTGTTTGCATTGCGAGTTGTTGTCACTTTTGCTGTATTGACGTATGTATCTGTGCGTATGTACTGACTCCGGTATATTTGCACTGCATTTATGGGCCATTGTGTCAAGTGGGTGGCTATGCAAAGCGGCTATAAATATTAGCGGTGAAAGGAAAGCGGATGGCGAGGGAGCTGAAGTATGCTAAAAGCATACAAACATGCACCGGTATTGCGAGAATAATGATGTTTGCAAATCGGGTGACAGGAAGAAATACATATGCCTCCAAGGCATAAACTTTAATGTGAAAACTTGAAGCCTCGAGTTGGAACGATTATACATAACGGAAGATGAAAGAGTGGTAGGTGTAAAATAAAATGATGAGTGAAGAGAGGAATGCGAATATGCAGCAGAAAAAAGGCGCTGAAAGTTGTGTGAAACGGCTATATAGACATGCAAATGCATCAGGGCTGAATGTCATAGAATACACATACACATTAGGATGGTCCAAAATGTGTATGAAAAAGTGAAGCCGGAATTTTATTTCTCTCACCCAAGGATTGTTCTAACCCGAAAAAATTATACCCCGATTTTTAAAGGGAAATTTCTTTAGCGGCGGTTGGTTGGTTGGGAGTAAATTGGCGAATTCAACGGAAATTGCGCATGTGGTATTGCTTAGATAAAGACCGGTACAATAATGAAAGTAAGGGTGAGTACATGCATAGATGACGAAAAGTATAAAGGCAAAGGTAAAAATAAAAACAAAAACAAAGATGCGTAAAGATAAGGGCAAAAATGAAGATCAAGGTAAATTTCAAGACTTTACTTATATGTATAAAGACAAAAGAGGAATATGTAGATGAAGAAAATGATAAACATAAAAGTAAAAACATACATAAATATCAAGAAAAAGATGAGGATGAAGAAACCGATAAAAGTAAATATCAAGATAGAGGAAGAAAGATTAATATAAAGGTAATGAGACTGTCGGGACTACAACAAGATTTTCAAGAATATTTCGCGTTTTGGGACTAAGTATTTACAGATTTTCGTGACTATTTATTTTGGAATTTTCATTATATTTTTCGATCTTGTTACCCGTATTGTAATCGATGTACTTATCAATGTTGTTGTCGACATAATAATTAATTTTTTATCGATATATTTATAGAATTTTTTATCGATGTAATAATCGACATCTTTGTTGGTACTCTTATCGATATAAAAACACGATATTGTTATTGATATATTTATGAATAAATTTATCGCTGTGCTAATTGATATATTTGTGAACATATTTATCGATACTGCTTTGGAATAGTCGAATTTTTTATCGATATAATAATACATTTTTGCTATCGATATTGTAATAATTATTGCTATCGCTATTCTAGTCGATTTGCTATCGATATTTTTTGTTAGTTTGTTTATGAACTTAGTTATCGATATCCTTATCGATAATTTATCGATTTTGTTATCGACTTTTATCGATATTAGAACAAAAAGGGTAGAGGTATGGATAAATATGGAAAACAGATAATATATTACCTTAAGCTTAAACATTAAAACGGCCCGCTGTCTTTAGGGTGGTTGCTAGCATGCGTCCGAATTCTTATTAATTTTTTATGAATGCATAGTTGTGGACAAGCGGTTGCAGGCATCTTTGTTTACGTCCTTACAGTCACTCAATTTTCCGACTGGTTATATACATATCGTTAACTTAATTCACAAAGGCCCAAACCAACACTTTTTTCAAAACTGTGTTTATCCCAGATTTTGGTAGGATGTATTAAACTTTACAACTTTAATAAAAATTTTGAAGTGTGATTACCAAAAAGAACGGAGTTACATGCCACTTTTAAAAAAGCCCTAACTGTTTTTTATACTCATTTGATTGTTGGTTAGAGCCTTTGTGAATTAAGGTGACGATATGTATATTGGTTATGGGACAAACTAGATATGTAACGTATGTATGTTCCCTTCTCCAGTGTGGCCCAGGCGCACTTACTTTCCTTTGTTTTTTATTATGAAATCAAAAATATTTAGAGGTCGCTCTAAGAAAAAAAAACAACTTTTCTTAAAAATAGTATAGAATTCTTGGAAATCAATATTTTTCGAACGTAAATCCCGGTTTCTCTTCAGGAGATTCCCAATAGTGATACCTAGTTATTTATTTAACCATTTTTTCATAGTAAATACATTTTTTAGGCCCGCCAAAAATACCAGAAAATGCAATATGTGGGCGAATAAAAAATCTTTAGTATAAAAATTGGAAGTATCCTGAAGAGACCGCCCTACTGTATATATATTGTCATAGGTAAGTACTTACATACATAAATAAATAAATAAATCGGCACGTATGACACTAGTTTATGTTCGTGCATAATAAAGCATTGAGATTATTCCCGCCTTTGAAACGAGCATTTACCCAAGCAGGAGGAATATATACATATGCACGTATATAAACAGCGTATGCGCTACGAATGGAAAGAAGTACAAGTACGTAAATAACTGTGTGAAAGCATATAAAATACAATGATAGTTATGAAAAAAAATGAAAAAGTGGAATGAAAATAGAAAATACCGACCATGCGTGAGAAAGAAAGTGAAATGTTTAAAATCGAAAGGTTTCGTTCACTTTATCTTACTCACATATGTGAGTGAAGAGTGAACTGTTTCAGTAAGTGAAGAGGCGCGATGTTTTAATCTATACGCACATGTAGTACACAAAAAGTCATAAATTTTTATGCAAAGTGGTTTAAATGCATTAAAGTGAAAGCGTGTGTTCAACGAAGTAGCATTTGTCGCTAATTCCAAATTTTAGTACACCTTGAAACATGCAAATTTCAAAAGTGAATGCGAGTAAAAATGTATAGTATACCTGGGCGTATGAGTAACCTTTTACTTAGCTAATGGCGTCTTCACAAAAAAATCGCAGTCTTCTCATTGCCCTCGGCGCACAAATACTAAGAAGAGGGCAATGAAAAGGCGGCAACAATTTTTGTTGAAAAGAAAACGCCATAAATTTTTCCCAGGCGTGCAAAAGATATGTAGTATATACATTAGGACGGAGTATTTTATTTTCGGAAAAAGTGTATGACATATTACAATTCTACGTTCGACTCTAATCAAAAAAAAAATATATATATATATAATTACATTTGCTCCTCCAACTTTTTAAAACAAAAATCAGTGTATTATAATTTTTTCTGAACCAACTTAAGTAATCATGCATTCAATAAAACTCAAAAAAAAAAGTGTTTTCTTCATACAATATACTGCTTTTCTTTTGATAAATGGGAGGACCAAAAGTCATTTTTTGTAATTATTTTGTTCGCCATTTTTGCTTAGAGTTAATCGTAGAATTTGAATTCAACAGAAATGTATACTATTTACTAGCAAATACCCGGCGTGCTTCGCGACGCCTCATGAGTAATTTTGCATCAAAGCTAAGGGGAAACCGTATTGAAACTCAAATGGGAAAACCTCTCAGGGGAAGAATTTTGCCATTATTAGTATCCATAAAACTATTTATAACAATACAATATAGCTTTAAAGTTTCTTTGTTCAAAACAATGGTCTTTATAATGCTCATCCAATAAACTAAATAAATTTTTAAGTGATAAGTAGCCTTAAGTCAGTCCAGTCGAGAAGAGTAATTTCTCTTAGATACGTACATATACAATATGTCTGAGGAATAATCTTATTTCACGTTCAATAAACTCACGATATCACTTAATTTCCAAGAGAATTTCGACCTAAGCTAGAAAATGGCAGACGATCTGTTGAAACTTACAAAATCTGTAGGAGATTCGTTTAGATTGCTTCAATTGCTGACACTAGCACTCCTTGTTCTTTGTGATGCCGCGTGGCTATAAAACAATACCCCGACCTCACCTAAAACATTAAATGCTTTGAAAAGATTTCAAAAATAATATGATTTCCCTGAATCTTAGGGTTTATAAATTACCGAAAAACTGTCTGCCTGGGAAGACAAGTGCTCATCAAGAAAATGCACAGGACACTGCCTCAAAAGATAGAGTATTTTTAATCCCGTGCCAGTTGCCTCTACGTAACCCTAACGACCCAGATTATTATCTGGCCAAAAGTGTCAGATTATCTTAAAAGTTCTGGGGATTTTTATGCTGTTACAACAAGAAATAACTATTGTTTGCTACTTTTCCTCATCTGGAGAGCTTCCATACAAGTCATGAGATACTATGCCCAGGTACGTTGGGCGTACCTACTAATCAGGCAATGCCCTGTAGTCACAAATTTGAAATGCTGATGGCCTCGGAAACCAACGTTCAAATGAAATTTTACTACTGATATTCATAATAGTCTCTCAATAATAACAAAATAATAATAATAATAATAAAGCTTTATCAAAATCTACGGTATATGCGAAAATTCTACCGCCAATGTCATTTTTTCGTTAAAAAGATTGTCGACAGCTACATTCCACAGTACTGGTGAGTAGACCGGACCCCAAAACTATACCACTTACAGGGAATATCTTAACTCAGTATTCACTTAATTACACTTTTAACATCGCTCCAGCTAGCATTCGTTCGATAAATTATGCTAATGAATTGCGCTTACTCTTATATTTGTGAGCGATGAAGTAGCGCTTACATGGAGATATCAATTGACAAATAACCATCGTCTCTCTGAGGTATTTAGCTGAGGTGATTCGGGCGCATTGATAGTATTTCCCGAAATCTGCTTACTTCTGAAGTATACCCATCACCTATTTATCTGCGATTCTCTAAGATATCAACAGTAGCTAAAAGCCTGTTTGTAGGGAGTGCTTACAATGCGGCTCGGTGGTTAGGTCTAAAAAGTACTCTGTATTCAATGAGCTGTATGAATTGCGAGATATGCAAGTGCTTGTGGGAGTTCATTGAGGAACACCAGGAAGTCAGTTTCGATAAATGCATATGAGAGGGGTTTTTTTCTGTCGCGAGCAAAAAATTGATTGGGTTGTTCTTTTTCTAGAGTCTCCTATTTGATGGTATGGTATTAATTCGCGCGAACGACTTAGGCTCCTAGAAAAACTCATTGTAACTGAATCTGATGACTAAAATCGTGGAAAACTCTGATTCTATGTCAGAACACCTACAAATAGCAAATCGCGTGCCTCCTGCGTAAGTGGGAAGCACATTTTGCATATTAAAACGATAAAATGGCATGTCAGAAGACTCTATTTTTAAATAATAGAAGAAGCAAGAATGTTTACTTCCTCCTCAGAATCTTCAAAGGGGCTCATTGAGCTTTCAGAGTTTTCTGGTTTATATTCAATATTAGAAATATCCGTCGAACTTTTTTATTCTTCTTGATCGGATATATTTGAGTAAAAAAATAACGCGAATCGAAAGCATATACTTTGATTCACTTCAGTGAAATTTCCAAACCCTACACTGGATTGTTAAAAATGCTCAATTACTGTACAAGTAACTTTATTTTACACACAAAATGAATTCATCAAGTATTAGTTTTGGTTCTGCTGGTCTTGATTAACAATTAATTGTGTTAAAAATTTCTCCGTATATAAATAATAAGTATATAAGCAAAATTAAGAGCGACAGTAA
>NW_016158437.1:80090-86437 GCF_001687245.7 Rhagoletis zephyria
AAAAAAAAAAAAAAAAAAAAAAAATGGAAAAAATGCGAAATATTGCGCCATGCAGTCAGTAAAAATCACAACAAATTATAATCACAATGGCAGCGTGAAAGGCGATAAAGCAAAAGTGAGTCTGGCTGAAGGATAGCTGGAGAACACTGGCTCGAAGAATGTAGCGCGAAAAAATATCAAAATATGAAGAAGAATGGTTGTTATAAAGCAGCAAGCTATAAACAAGGAAGAGTGAAGTGTAGAAATGGATGTAAAATACTAAAAGTTTTTATATACATACATATACGTGTATGTGCATACTTACATACATATGTACTTGCTAAGCGGAATCCATACATATGTATGTACATATCTGAAAAGTGAACTATACATGTATGTACAGTGGCGGTCCAAAGTGGATGATTGGTGTTTCGTATTTAATGTTTACAATGTTTTTCAAGCCATGATTTTTTAGATATTTTTTTTTAGAAACATGTGGTTCATGCTTTACCAAAATTATATAAATCACATTTTCAAACTTTTTACAGAATTTAGAAAAAAAATCCACAAATTTGTATCTAAATTTCGTGCTTTTTAACCAGAATTTTTTAAAATTTTTTGGGTATGCAGTTAACAGGATTATAAAATGTTAGTAAAATTAGTGCAAGCTTTGAGCGGCTAAAAAATCGCATTAATTTTTATTTTTTTGGCGGTGTTTTTAACTTTTTTCCATATAAACATGAATTTTTTTGTGGAAGAATATGCGCAAGACCTTTTGCGAAAAAAATAAAAAAAAGTCAGCGCCAGTTTTCCTAAATTTTGATTTTTCCGGAAAAAATTCGAAAAGGCTGTCGCTCAAAACTAGCACTAATTTTACTAAAATTTTATAATTCTGTAAACTGCATACCAAAAAAAAAAAATTAAAGAAAAATCTGGTTAAAAAGCTCGAAATTTAGATAAAAACATATAGAAATTTTCTAAATTCTGTATAAAGTTTGAAAATATGATTTATATGGTTTTTGTTAAAGCATGAACCATATTTAAAAAAAAAATAATATTAAAAAAGTTTATCTTGAAAAATAATGTAAATATTAAAAACGAAAAACCATTCATTCATTTTTGAACGCCACTGTAGGTTATGGTTGTACGCCTGTAAGTATGTCGCACATATGTAGCTTTAAACTTCAGTTACCTCTCTTCTTCTTCTTCTGTCTCTCCGTCATTTTAGCACTAATGCGTTATAGCTGCGCCTTTGTCGGCATAAAATCGAAAATGACATGCAAAGGACATTTTTGCAGCACTGGTTCCACTATATATGTACATATTTGTGTCTTGTTGTTATTTTAGCTGCTATTTGTTGTTTGCCTTCAGTTGTTATTTGCTTTTAGTTGTTGTTTGCATTGCGAGTTGTTGTCACTTTTGCTGTATTGACGTATGTATCTGTGCGTATGTATTGACTCCGGTATATTTGCACTGCATTTATGGGCCATTGTGTCAAGTGGGTGGCTATGCAAAGCGGCTATAAATATTAGCGGTGAAAGGAAAGCGGATGGCGAGGGAGCTGAAGTATGCTAAAAGCATACAAACATGCACCGGTATTGCGAGAATAATGATGTTTGCAAATCGGGTGACAGGAAGAAATACATATGCCTCCAAGGCATAAACTTTAATGTGAAAACTTGAAGCCTCGAGTTGGAACGATTATATATAACGGAAGATGAAAGAGTGTTAGGTGTAAAATAAAATGATGAGTGAAGAGAGGGATGCGAATATGCAGCAGAAAAAAGGCGCTGAAAGTTGTGTGAAACGGCTATATAGACAGGCAAATGCATCAGGGCTGAATGTCATAGAATACACATACACATTAGGATGGACCAAAATGTGTATGAAAAAGTGAAGCCGGAATTTTGGTTCTCTCACCCAAGGATTGTTCTAACCCGAAAAAATTATACCCCGATTTTTAAAGGGAAATTTCTTTAGCGGCGGTTGGTTGGTTGGGAGTAAATTGGCGAATTCAACGGAAATTGCGCACATGGTATTGCTTAGATAAAGACCAGTACAATAATGAAAGTAAGGGTGAGTACATGCATAGATGACGAAAAGTATAAAGGCAAAGGTAAAAATAAAAACAAAAACAAAGATGCGTAAAGATAAAGGCAAAAATGAAGATCAAGGTAAATAGGGGAATATGTAGATGAAGAAAATGATAAACATAAAAGTAAAAACATACATAAATATCAAGAAAAAGATGAGGATGAAGAAACCGATATAAGTAAATATCAAGATAGTGGAAGAAAGATTAATATAAAGGTAATGAGATTGTCGGGACTACATCAAGATTTTCAAGAATATTTCGCGTTTTGGGACTAAGTATTTACAGATTTTCGTGACTATTTATTTTGGAATTTTCGTTAGATCTTGTTACCCGTATTGTAATCGATGTACTTATCAATGTTGTTGTCGACATAATAATTAATTTTTATCGATATATTTATAGAATTTTTTATCGATGTAATAATCGACATCTTTATTGGTACTCTTATCGATATAAAAACACGATATTGTTATTGATATATTTATGAATAAATTTATCGCTGTGCTAATTGATATATTTGTGAACATATTTATCGATACTGCTTTGGAATAGTCGAATTTGTTATCGATATAATAATACATTTTTGCTATCGATATTGTAATAATTATTGCTATCGCTATTCTAGTCGATTTGCTATCGATATTTTTTGTTAGTTTGTTTATGAACTTAGTTATCGATATCCTTATCGATAATTTATCGATTTTGTTATCGACTTTTATCGATATTAGAACAAAAAGGGTAGAGGTATGGATAAATATGGAAAACAGATAATATATTACCTTAAGCTTAAACATTAAAACGGCCCGCTGTCTTTAGGGTGGTTGCTAGCATGCGTCCGAATTCTTATTAATTTTTTATGAATGCATAGTTGTGGACAAGCGGTTGCAGGCATCTTTGTTTACGTCCTTACAGTCACTCAATTTTCCGACTGGTTATATACATATCGTTAACTTAATTCACAAAGGCCCAAACCAACACTTTTTTCAAAACTGTGTTTATCCCAGATTTTGGTAGGATGTATTAAACTTTACAACTTTAATAAAAATTTTGAAGTGTGATTACCAAAAAGAACGGAGTTACATGCCACTTTTAAAAAAGCCCTAACTGTTTTTTATACTCATTTGATTGTTGGTTAGAGCCTTTGTGAATTAAGGTGACGATATGTATATTGGTTATGGGACAAACTAGATATGTAACGTATGTATGTTCCCTTCTCCAGTGTGGCCCAGGCGCACTTACTTTCCTTTGTTTTTTATTATGAAATCAAAAATATTTAGAGGTCGCTCTAAGAAAAAAAACAACTTTTCTTAAAAATAGTATAGAATTCTTGGAAATCAATATTTTTCGAACGTAAATCCCTGTTTCTCTTCAGGAGATTCCCAATAGTGATACCTAGTTATTTATTTAACCATTTTTTCATAGTAAATATATTTTTTAGGCCCGCCAAAAATACCAGAAAATGCAATATGTGGGCGAATAAAAAATCTTTAGTATAAAAATTGGAAGTATCCTGAATAGACCGCCCTACTGTATATATATTGTCATAGGTAAGTACTTACATACATAAATAAATAAATAAATCGGCACGTATGACACTAGTTTATGTTCGTGCATAATAAAGCATTGAGATTATTCCCGCCTTTGAAACGAGCATTTACCCAAGCAGGAGGATATGCACGTATATAAACAGCGTATGCGCTACGAATGGAAAGAAGTATAAGTACATAAATAACTGTGTGAAAGCATATAAAATACAATGATAGTTATGAAAAAAAATGAAAAAGTGGAATGAGAATAGAAAATTCCGACCATGCGTGAGAAAGAAAGTGAAATGTTTAAAATCGAAAGGTTTCGTTCACTTTATCTTACTCACATATGTATGTGCATGCGCGAGATACGTTAAGAAGAGTGAACTGTTTCAGTAAGTTAAGAGGCGCAATATTTTAATCTATACGCACATGTAGTACACAAAAAGTCATACATTTTTATGCAAAGTGGTTTAAATGCATTAAAGTGAAAGCGTGTGTTCAACGAAGTAGCATTTGTCGCTAATTCCAAATTTTAGTACACCTTGAAACATGCAAATTTCAAAAGTGAATGCGAGTAAAAATGTATGGTATACCTGGGCGTATGAGTAACCTTTTACTTAGCTAATGGCGTCTTCACAAAAAAATCGCAGTCTTCTCATTGCCCTCTGCGCACAAATACTAAGAAGAGGGCAATGAAAAGGCGGCAACAATTTTTGTAGAAAAGAAAATTTTGCCCAGGCGTGCAAAAGATATGTAGTATATACATTAGGACGGAGTATTTTATTTTCGGAAAAAGTGTAGGGCATATTCCAATTCTACGTTCGACTCTAATCAAAAATTGTGAACAAACTATATACCAAAAATTACATTTACCCTCCAACTTTTTAAAACAAAAATCAGTATATTATAATTTTTTCTGAACGGAATTAAGTAATTATTAATTCAAAAAAACTCAAAACAAAAAATGTGTTTTCTTCATACAATATACTGCTTTTCTTTTGATAAATGGGAGGACCAAAAGTCATTTTTTGTAATTATTTTGTTCGCCATTTTTGCTTAGAGTTAATCGTAGAATTTGAATTCAACAAAAATGTATACTATTTACTAGCAAACACCCGGCGTGCTTCGCGACGCCTCATGAGTAATTTTGTATCAAAGCTAAGGGGAAACCGTATTGAAACTCAAATGGGAAAACCTCTCAGGGGAAGAATTTTGCCTTTATTAGTATCCATAATACTATTTATAACAATACAATATAGCTTTAAAGTTTCTTTGTTCAAAGCAATGGTCTTTATAATGCTCATCCAATAAACTAAATAAATTTTTAAGTGATAAGTAGCCTTAAGTCAGTCCAGTCGAGAAGAGTAATTTCTCTTAGATACGTACATATACAATATGTCTGAGGAATAATCTTATTTCACGTTCAATAAACTCACGATATCACTTAAGTTCCAAGAGAATTTCGACCTAAGCTAGAAAATGGCAGACGATCTGTTGAAACTTACAAAATCTGTAGGAGATTCGTTTAGATTGCTTCAATTGCTGACACTAGCACTCCTTGTTCTTTGTGATGCCGCGTGGCTATAAAACAATACCCCGACCTCACCTAAAACGTTGAATGCTTTGAAAAGATTTCAAAAATAATATGATTTCCCTGAATCTTAGGGCTTATAAATTACCGAAAAAACTGTCTGCCTGGGAAGACAAGTACTCATCAAGAAAATGCACAGGACACTGCCTCAAAAGATAGAGTATTTTTAAATCCCGTGCCAGTTGCCTCTACGTAACCCTAACGACCCAGATTATTATCTGGCCAAAAGTGCCAGATTACCTTAAAAGTTCTGGGGTTTTTGATGCTGTTACAACAAGAAATAACTATTGTTTGCTACTTTTCCTCATCTGGAGAGCTTCCATACAAGTCATGAGATCCTATGCCCAGGTACGTTGGGCGTACCTACTAATCAGGCAATGCCCTGTAGTCACAAATTTGAAATGCTGATGGCCTCGGAAGCCAACGTTCAAATGAAATTTTACTACTGATATTCATAATAGTCTCTCAATAATAACAAAATTAATAATAATAATAAAGCTTTATCAAAATCTACGGTATATGCGAAATTTCTACCGCCAATGCCATTTTTTCGTTAAAAAGATTGTCGACAGCTACATTCCACAGTACTGGTGAGTAGACCGGACNCTCTTATATTTGTGAGCGATGAAGTAGCGCTTACATGGAGATATCAATTGACAAATAACCATCGTCTTACTGAGGTATTTAGCTGAGGTGATTCGGGCACATTGATAGTATTTCCCGAAATCTGCTTACTTCTGAAGTATACCCATCACCTATTTATCTGCGATTCTCTAAGATATCAACAGTAGCTAAAAGCCTGTTTGTAGGGAGTGCTTACAATGCGGCTCGGTGGTTAGGTCTAAAAAGTACTCTGTATTCAATGAGCTGTATGAATTGCGAGATATGCAAGTGCTTGTGGGAATTCATTGAGGAACACCAGGAAGTCAGTTTCGATAAATGCATATGAGAGGGGTTTTTTTCTGTCGCGAGCAAAAAATTGATTGGGTTGTTCTTTTTCTAGAGTCTCCTATTTGATGGTATGGTATTAATTCGCGCGAACGACTTAGGCTCCTAGAAAAACTCATTGTAACTGAATCTGATGACTAAAATCGTGGAAAACCATGATTCTATGTCAGAACACCTACAAATAGCAAATCGGGTGCCTCCTGCG
>NW_016158437.1:86537-87481 GCF_001687245.7 Rhagoletis zephyria
TTACTAACTTTTTATTAGTGTTGGACAGTATCGATACCAAAAGTACTCAAATTTTCAAAAGGATCGACAGCACACGATTTTTAAAAGCATCGATAATGAGTACTACAATGAACTCAGTACTCAAAAAATAACTCGAAAGTGGTCAGAACTCGAAAGTACTTAGTACTAAAAAAAAAACTAATTACTGCACTTGTGATGGATTCAAAGTGTCAAAAGCATCAAGTGTACTAAGTGCCGAATAGATACTTAAAAGTACAGAGTTCTATTCACATTTACCATTATTCAGATATGATTGTACTCAATTCAAATTTTCAATAGTTTTCGAGGTACAATACTTATAGCCAGAATAGTTAGACATTAATTTGACGTATTTTGGGGTTATATATTATTTCGAGTAAAGAGCTGTAAGCTTGTGAGGCAGAAAACTAAGACCTTCTTTGATCTAAGTTAATCGATAAATAATTTTTTTCTTTGATTTGACACAAATGCCATTGAATTTGGCATAGTGAAAACCCGTCTTAGGCATTGCAATGTTACAAAAAATAGTACACAGTGCTCCTCTCAAAATTAATCGATGCTTAAAAGTGTCGATTCCAAAGTACTCGATACTTCTCAACACTACTTTTTATTAGTATTGTAAATAAAAAAACCCAAACCGACTGCTTTATATATCCAAAGACAGGTTCGAACAAAAATAGTATATAGCTGCATAAAAAGGAACCAAGTGAAAAACATACACAAAAATGTAATAGTAATAAGTAACTGAAATATTTACTACACCCAACTTGCTCCCAAGACGTTTATGCGCCTAAAAATATGCCTCCCATATGCCTCATATTTGTGCTCATACGCCCACCCACTGTGTCACTAAACGATTCCACTAACTGGTACCATTAAGCATGCCATGCGCACGCCATGCACACACCCCCCTCCCCTACCGCCCT
>NW_016158437.1:90372-133810 GCF_001687245.7 Rhagoletis zephyria
ACTTACACAACCATAAATCAAACAATTTAAAGCAAGAATTGGCTTTTCATGTCCTTTGCACTCACCTGGCATGTTGTGGGCCCACATTGCCCATGTCATGTGCTGAACTGGCGGTGATTTGCGTATCAGCAATGGCACCGGATTCCATGCCGAGCGGCTGCTTACAGGTGCCTGTAAGTATGCAATGGTATGGGGTGGAAATTAAAAAGAGAAAGGAAAAATATGATGCCGATGTAGCGAACTGCGCAAGCAGGAATTAAGTAGGTTTTTTTGTATAATATACATACATAAAAATATTTACAAAAGCTATTTGCAAAAGCATTGTTTTCTCGTTTTACTTTTGTTGTGTCTTCGTATGCTTTCACCTTTATTAAGCTTTTTCTAAAATATATAAAGTTAAATGTAAATAACTGCGCGCCTGAATGTAGGCCTTATAATTATAATTTACTACAGGTTTCAGATCTACTTAAAGCGACACAAATTGGCTTTGCGAAGTGTTTTTTTAAGAGGTACGAGTATGTAACCAATAGAATATTCAAATATAACATAAATTTAGTTATACTTAGATGCTAGCAAAATGTGCTTAAAGAATTTCCTTTCTTACGTCTGGTGGCGCGCGCTAACCAAGAATTTATTCGAAGCCGAAATGAAAGAGAAACAGCAGATGATGGAATTAATTTTAAACTTAACACCGCTAGATCTGTGCGGCGAATTTATGTCAAATTTAAGTTCTGCTAGGTTGAATGCGATGGGTAATTGGAGCGGGTAATGTACGATGCTGTTTTCAGACTTGCACTCTCTACCGGAGCTGAAATTATTGGATTCGCAGACGTCATTACACTGCTTATGGTGGCTAAAGACTAAAAAGAAATTGAATAAAAAATAAAAAAAACATGGTAATAGTGCCAGAAAATGGCGGAGCGGAGCGGTCGTTGTTTAATATTCTTTTCCCCTTATGCCTTTTTATTTATTTTTAAGAATTTTCAATTAAAATACAGTTACTTCTCTAACAAAACCCAAGTTTAAAACTTTGTAAAAAAAATTCAATAGATTTTACTCTAAATTTCAAACTTTTTTCTCAGAAGTATTGGGATTTTTTGAGTATACAATTTTTAGAGCTAAACTGTAGGTCCCTCCGCTTGTGTAACAACATCAAGAGGCGCGTCACAAGTTGGAGGATAAGCTCGGCCAAAGACTTAGCAAAAGTGTAAGTACCAAAATATTATTATTATCACGATTGATGACAGCATAGTTTTGCACCGCATGCGAAGTATGTATATAAAACAAGAAGCGCCAAAGTTGTGTGGGGCTCAGAGTGTAGAAATTTAAAATTTTTCCTAATAAAATCTTATATCTCGAGAATGAAAACAACTATCGAAATAAATTTTAAAACCATTTCAAATTTTTTAAGGATACATTAAATGCAGCTTTAAGTCTAAAAAAATACAACAAATTAGATACATTGAATTAGAAGTTACCTCGGCCTTCAAAAGTAACATTTTTTGTGTTTTTTTGTCTCTTTTTGACCTAAAAAAGCATTTAGTGAACTCTTAAAATATTAATGCGCTTTTCGGTTTCTACGACCATGGAAATCGACATCTTAATACAAGGAATAATAGAACGCCCAACATTTCGATTAAAAAATTTAGAAACTAATCCAAATTTTATTTAGAGTTATAAGCGACCCAAGTGTCATATTTCATCATAATTCGTAACGCCGTTTCTGAGTGAAGAGAGGTCTCGCGTTGTGTCAGTTGTAATATCATCAAATTTTAGATCATCCTGTACCGACAAAAAAAGTTTTCCTTTCAAAAAATAAAATCTTATCGCACATCTACATGTCAAGGTCTTTACTTAGACTTTTCATATTAGAAATTTGAAAGAACGGTGCAACTTTAATGGCCCCAATAAAAATTTCTTCTCGTTTAATACATAAACATACTTAGTTAGAACGGTATGACTTTTCGAAAAGGTGGCAAGCCTGATCAACCATATTTTTAAAATAAATAAATCCCTTTCGCATATTTGTTATATTTCATAAAATTTGCGTATAAGATAATTTAAGTAATTTGACTACCAAAATAAGTGTAAATCCTTATCAAAACGTATTTTCAAACAAATCTTCTTAAATATATTTCGTCCAAAATTGTGACCCATATGTGTTTAAATTCACTGATAAATTAAGTTGAATTTGATTTTTCAAATACGTGGAAACCCATTGAAAACCTGTTAAAAATTCATCCAACTTATTAAATAATTTGAATGCAACTTTTTAAACACGTGGCAACCCCATTCACACATTCTAAATGTCTAACCTAAAGATTTCTTGACGTTGTTTCGCTTTTGAGTTAATTCAACTCGAATTTTTAAAAAGATGACAATCTTCTTCAAAAGTAGTAGGTAAAACCTACTTAAACAACCTTTGTCCTATTAAATTAAGTTGAATTAGATTTTTTGAACATGTGGCAACACTCTTAATGTAGTTCGAAAATAAAGCCTTGTCAAAACCATTTCGTTTAAAACCAATATTTTAGTAATTTATATAACTTATTAAATAATTGCAATTTAATTTTTTAAACGGGTGGCAACCCTCTTTAAACACCTCAAACATATTCTAAGTGTTAATAATATAGATTTCTTAATACCCTTTTGTTTAGCACATTTTATTGTGTATAAATTATCTAAATTCGACTTTTCAAACAGCTGGCAACCCTCTGCAAAATATTTACAAACTACTACGTTATTAAACCTTTTCGTCTATGGCCCATACATTTTCTATTACCTAATTCCCTTATTTCAAACTGGATTTAATTTTTTTAAAACAGGTGGCAATCCTCCTTCAGTTAAGTTATGAAACAAAGCTTTTCAAATCCATTTCGACTGATACCCATTTTGTAATAATTGTTTTAACTTTTTAAATAATTTGAACTAAATTTTTTAAAAGGTAGGAACTCTTTTGGAAAAAGTTAAGCCTTACTGCACATCTACAGCCCGAGCTTATTAATTGACACCTCACCTTTGAAAATCGGTTTTTATTTTATTTTAATTGTTCAGCAGGTGGCAACTCTTTTCGAAAACATAAAACCAGTTTGCACATCTACTGGCCAAGCGCTTTAATTTGACACCCCATTTTTGAAAATCGAACGAACGGTGCAGATCTTTTATGCTGCACAAAAAATGCCTTCGCGTATTATATACATACATATATACATAGATATAGATGTGTTGAAAACTTGTTAAAAAGTTGAATGCATATTATTTTCAGATAAAAAATGGAAATAAATTTAAAACCACCTATTTTTGAAGGTCAAATTATCCTTCGTGAATTTTCTATCTCAAGAGCTTTACAATGCTAAATTTATTTCTTTAGATATTAGAATTTATCACGAAGAAAGTTCAATTTCCAAACGCTGGCAAATATTGATGGATGTTTAAGAGGAAAACGTATTCTTCTGTAAAGGGTACCTTGCAGGGAATGACGTTAACTTATACCTAATATTAATCTGTTTACGCGAACACTAGTGCCAACTTCTTCTTCTTCTTTATTGGCGCTGTAACCGCCTAAGCGATTTAGGCCGAGTCCAAAACAGCACACAAGTCACTTCTCTTCTGTGCTAACTGACGCCAATTGGAAATGCCAAGTGAAGCCAAGTCCTTCTCCACCTGGCCTTTCTAACGCAGAGGAGGCCTTCCTCTCCCTCTGTTACCAGCATCGCGGCCCGCGTTGAATATTTTCAGAGCAGGAGCGTTTCTGTCCATTCGAACGACATGACCAAGCCAGCGGAGACGCTGAATTTTAATTCGCCGCACTATGTCTACATAAATCGTGGTAAAGCTCATACAGCGATATTCGCCATCACCAACGCGTAAAGGTCCGTAAATCTTTCGCAGAATCTAGCCAACTACTAGCTTTATATTTTGTTTGTTGTTTTGTCAGACCTGGACACAGTGCACGGACTGCGAAAGAAGTAAAACTGATACTGACTAGCCAGAAATACGATTGCTTTCTAAAAAAGAGAACCATTTTGAAATATGAGTGTTTTTACTCTCTAGAAAATAATTTACATAATTCACATACGCGGTTTTGACCGCAGGGTAAGACCTCTTTTCAGAGCACTTCCATTAAGCAGAATTTAAGAGGTTGGACTTTTAGTTCCTACACTGGCGAATTGCCACCTAAACGTATGACGCTTCGACCTCTTGAAAAAAAATAAAATAAAATTAAAAAAAGTGAGCTGACATAAATTTAAAATTTTACTAGCCACAACTTGCTCAACTGCGGCAACAGTTTAACGAAGCGTACATTAATTGCATTTTGGTGATTTTATTTAATAGGCTCAATAGGAGTTTTTGCTTAAATTTTAGTTAGTTGGCTGTTGACTTGATAAATGGTTGTTATTGCTTTTGATGCTCATATGCTTTATTAAGCATTCTAATTGAATTTTAAAAATGTAACATTCGATTTTTTTTACATAAAATGCGCTTAGCGGAAAAAATAGCTTTACCACAAAAATTTTTGGAAAAAAAATTAGTAAAACAGAGCAGCGATATTACGCTCATCAGTTGCTTGTCAGTTGAACTATAACAATCAACAATTTGCGTAAAATTTGCAAACAAAAAAATGTATGCTATAGTAAAATGGAAAAAAGTTGTATATTTTGTGAAAAAATACTAGAGCTAGCAGCTTAAAGAACGCATGCAGAACTAACTAATGCAACAATAGAAACAACACTAAAAAAAATAAATGTAAATCCCATTGAGCTGTAGTGTTGACAATTTGCGCACTCAACTTTGAAATGCAATTCTAAATTTATTTTTTATTTTTTTTTCAAAATCAGTATGTAAAAAAATATAGCTATGACAGGGACAACAACAAAAAGTGTATATTTTTTCATAACAAAGCATTTTTTCTCAGAATTATATATTAAGCTTATTTATTTTTGCTGCTATTTTTCACTACGATTTATTTTTATAACTATTGGCTACAAGCATGCACTTTTTTTTTAAATATCTCCTATACTCGCATTCACTTTTTGTTTTCTATTTTTTATTTCGAATTTGTATATCTCTTTGTATTTGCTATTACATTTCAATGCATTTTCATGGCTAAAAGCAATTTGAGGAATTGCAATTGTGAGTGCTTAAAAAAATTGCGAAAAATCTGTAAAAAAAAAACTGCAAAAAATGCTCACATTTATATAAAAAAAAAGCTAACAATTTAGTGAATTATAAAGTTCGATTCGTTTAGCTGGAATTTGGCGTTTTTTCTTTTTGTATTTTATCATCGCTACTTTTGTATGGCTGCATTGTGCCAGCTTACATCAAGTGCTGCCATTGTATAAATGTACATAGTAAATGTTTTCCAATATTAAGGCCTTGAATTGTGCGCGATTATTTGTAAAAATTTGAAATTGATAGCAAATTGAAGTTGCTGGATTAGGTAACTAACAAAATGTTATTGATGCTGTAGAAAAAATTAATAAAATATGATTTATAGAGATCTGAGGCAAAAAAATTACAACAAAGCATTCGATGCTGGTAGTAATATAGTAAAAATGTGATATGAATTTTTTTTTTTTTAGATTTTAGATTTTAAAGTAGTAAATCGTTTATACCTTTATAACTAAGCAACAGCAAAGGTATTTGATTAAAAGGGCAAGTGAAGTTTTGCAGTAAATTTGGTCTAATTCGGACTTACATTTGGGGCTCGTTGGAAAATATAAAAGATCTAATTTTTATATTTTTTTTAAATTAAATAATTTAGTAATAGCCTTTGCCTGACATCTGAAAGAGCTTTTAACTTTCTACCTTTCCTTAGAAGTGGAATCACTGAATGCGCTTTATGTAGCGCAGAAAATCGAGAACATTCACTAAATATAAATCGGCTAAACAATATAGGACAGTGATACCAAAACTGGTCCAGGTTGAACCCGAGTGGTCCACGGGAGACTCGGAGGGGTCTACGTTGGCGTGAAAAAAGTATGCGGGTACACGAGTTGTAAATGGTGGTCCACGAAAATTTATCTGGTTTCGATAGTAAAGAAGAACTTTATGGCTTGGCTTTACCTACCTACATATGCAGGCAGGTAAGTAATACTCAATAAAAAGGGAAGGAAGCAAAAAAATCAAAATTTTCTGTGATTTTTGTCAGACTGTAATTCGATGAAAAAATTAAAAAAATCATTTTGAAGATATAACTTTCTACGGTTCTCAGAAAATTCTGAGCGAAAACATTACTTTTTAAAATTTTTTTATTTTTGTTCACCGGCTTGAAAAAAAATATTTGCACATAAGGCCGGCATATGGATCAGATAACCTCTTTATTTAGGTTAGTTTTTCTTTTTTTAAAGCTCCCTTAATTTCTTTAAGTAGCGTATTTTAAGAAGGAGTACGCAAAAATTCCTCACAGAGGAATGCAATTTTTAACTCACTCCTCAATACAACTGAAAGAAAGAACGCTGTTAAAATAAATTTTTCTTTAATATAACTCAGATTTTTCGACTCAATATTTATCTCACGCTTCCACGCCACTCAAAATTGCTTTTTGTATCTATTGGCTTGTCTAACTTTCATCACTCAGTAATTTAACTCGAGGATAAACTCATTTAAGCAGAGTAGCGCTTATTGAGCAAATATTTTATTTATGCGCTAAATTTGGTGAGCCGCTTGCCTGGTTGTCCCTCAAAGCTTTTTCTGGGTTCGCTCTTTTTCCTATTGTCAATTTCTGAATTAATAGTTTGGCGAAAAAAGCTTTGCGCCTTACAATATGGGTATCAATAGAAAAGGCTTTTTGGCTTGTTTTCTATGCTGTTTTGGCACTAAACCTTGACTTTAATTTTTTTTGTATCTTTGAAGGTCTTTGGCAGCACTTGGAATATGACCGATACATTCCAGCCGATAAATTTCGATAATAATAAGCTTTGATGATTCGATAAATTTCGCTAACTTGATAATTTTAGTTAAAAGAATTTATTTCAATAAATCTAAGCGCTTTCTCAGTCCTTTAATAACGCTGCTGGGAAAGCGTTCAACAAAAAAATAAGTGAATATAACGACAGGCTAGTTATTATAACGTTATGAGCTTAAGGTGAATTTTATCTTTTTTCTACCTCTATCCCTACCTACTTACATGTACCCGTTTCATCATAATTACATTTATCTTAATCAGTTTTCCTTTATCTTAATTTTTATACTTTCCCTTATTCCTGAAATTTATCTTGTTTATCTTTCATATACATGCATACTACTCCCCTCTGTACTTAGAAAAGTAAAGTGTTTAAATTTACTTTGGTCTTCATCTTTGTTTTTATCTTTCATATCTTTGCTTTTATCCTTTTCTTTATCTATTCACGTAGATGAGGTGAGGTGCGAAGACGTAATAAGATGTGATGTGATAGGATGTCATGTCATGTCATATGATGTCATATCATGTGATACCACGTATAATATAGTATGATAAGCCATATGATGTCATCCCACGTGATATCGTGTGATGTGATATCATATTATATGATGTAATATCATGTGATGTCACATCTTATCATGTAATTTAATGTGATGTGATGTCATGTAAAGTGATCACATTCCATGCCCCGATACCAATATCCATAAATATATATAAAAATTTAATGATTGCAAAATCGATTAATTCATCGATAAATATCGCAATCATCAGTATCGATTATTATACATATCGATAAGAATATCAATTACTAAATCGATAACAAAATCAATTATTTAGTCGATTATTATACCGATAACAATATCCATTATTGTATCGATAAAAATATCGATTATTATATCGAATATCGAGTTTCATATCGATAACAATATCGGGTTTTATATCGCTAACAGTATCGATCTTCATCCTCATCCTTTTCTTCTTTATTTTTGCATATTCCTCTTCACCTCCTTTACCTTAAAGTGTTTAAATTTACCTTGATCTTCGTTTTTGCCTGTATCTCTAGGCATCTTTGTTTTTGTTTTTATTATCAAACCGCTGAACCGCTGACAACCATTTCCATGTGCATTATTCCCCTTGAACTTGATAAAGAAGTTTCACTTCATAAACTCAAGAAATTTTCTTACCCTTTCTGTTACCCTAATTCTTATGTAACTGTCATTGTCTCCATTTTCGAATTTATCTTCACTTTTTCCTTCTTTTTTTTGACTTCATCTTTATCATTTATTTCTCCATCTTCATATTTATCTTTATTTCAAAGCTTAATTTCAAATGCGAAGTGAAACAACCTGGGAAACATGTCAAATGGAACATGTTGCAGCAACATCTATACACAAATACGGACATGTTTAAACGACGGTTTTGGCCAATTTTGAAACCATAAAAACTCTGCTTATCTACGGAGAAATACCTTTCCAATGGTGTTCTTGATCATCTTGGTAATTTTGAAATCGGTTCGGTAGAATCGCCAAGCGAACGGAGACAAAATTTATGTTAGCGTATTAATATATAGATCTAGATGAAATACTTATGGGAGGCAGACGAAAGAGGCTGAAGAAGGTAGTAGTTTTGAAGAGTATTGCCTCCTGTTTGATAAGTCCAGTTTGATTAAATTTTACCCAAGCTATATGAAATATTAAAATATGGATGTCAAACGAAAAGGATTTAAGAAGTCCTTAGTTCGAACATTAAGAATATTTCAGACGTGTTTTAAGAGGGTTGCTACCCGCTTTAAAGTTTATTTTGTAATTATTTAATAAGTTCAATGAATTAATTAAACATGGCTAGTTATCAATCGAAATAGGTTTGAAACATTTTGACATTTAGCAGAGTTGCCACATGTTTAAAATTCAAATTCAAATTAATTCATCAGTTAATTGAAATATGTATTACAATATCAGATGGAAGAGATTCAAGAGGATTTTAGTTTGAAAATACATAGTTTTTAAGAGGGTTGCCACCTATTTTAAAAGTCTAAATTAGTAAACTTATATACAAAATATGTGAGGCATTCTTATGTGGATCAACAAAATAATTTTAAGAAACCTTTACCTTGAATATTTAGAATATTCTTGAGGTGTGTGAAAGGCAGTGCCACCGGTCTAAAGAAGAAAATGGAATTAAAGATGGGTATCAATCGACGTGCGTTCGAGAAAGATTTATTTTAGAATAAAATGTATTTAGGAGAGTTGCCACATGTTTAATAGTAAATCAAATTCAACTTACATAATTCATAAGTTAGTTAAAATAGATATGTATCACAATGTCAGACGAAAAAGATTTAAGAAGATTTTAATTGGAAAATGGTAGCTCTGAGTGTTGCGCAATACTTAAGTATAGTATTTTGGGGTGCATTCTACAATAATTTGAGTTATGATTTTTTTTTTACACCGAAGTTGGGTAAAATGAGAATATTACAAATTGAAAATTTCTTTTGGTTTTCTTTAGAATTTTTTTTGAGTATGCAGTTTTGTAGCCCATTAAATTTTAGTATAATAAAGTTCAAGTTTTAAGTGATTGGAGAACTTAATACTAAAAAACTTTTTTTTTAATTTTCTTTGAAAACGGTTTTGCATATTTTCTTCTTGCAAAATGCCGTCAGCATAAAAAATATCAAAAATCAACGCAATTTTGCAGTAGCTTAAAACGTGCACTACTATACTATAAATTTAACTGCATACACAAAAAAATTAAAAACTTTTTAATTTTGTAATGTACTCATTTTTCTCAATTGCAGGGTGATTTAAAATTTGCTGCAATGAAAAAGCGAAGCCACGATTGACTCCCCTTCACTCAGAAGCGACCTGATTTGTTTAGTTTTTGAATAGCGCTGCCACCAGGTTTAAAAAGATAAACTTAATTTTAACTTTCTAACGCAGTGCGAGTTCACTAGTAGTAAATTAATTATTGTCTACGTAGATGGACAAGCAGAAACAAAATTCATAGTGTCTTATAAAGCAGAAATGAATTAAAAATCTTAATGTCAAAAAGAAAAACGCATTTGTGCTAGATATCTGGGTAAAGAGAGATAGGGGGAAATGAAGTAGTGGAAGCTCTAGCAAAGGAAGGAGCCTACAGGGTCTAAAAAGAGACGGATACAAATTTTTTACAACAACATGAAAACAAAATTATCACAGAACGACTATAAGCCTTTGGTGGGCCTCATAACTGGCCACAATTCAAAATTGGTTTGGTAAGTGGTAATAACTGTAGAAAGTGCGGAATGGTGTAGCACAAATTGTGCTGACATATTTACGTATGAACTGCTTTGGGAAGGCGCTCCAAAGTACAGGTCCCACAATATATAAAAATTCTGTAAGGTATAACGGCTGCCAAGAGAAACTCCGGGCCCCGGTACTAAATATGTGCCCGAGTGAAGCTCACCTGATTGGGCCAGATCACGGATTCGTGATATAGCGCCTACTTAGTGACCATGAAAGGTCGTCTCATCTGGTAACTCTTTGAACTAATAAGCTGTCCATGTGCGGCCTTTTACTAGCCAGCCAACCAACATAACCTAACCTAACCTAAGTATGTGTTTCGATAGAAATCAAATGCAAAAGAATATATCTTAAACTTTAAAATCGATATACATAAATCTCCATTACCAAATAATGAATAATTTATACTGCTTATTGCTTGTCCTTATTGTATTGTAATGGCTGCAGCCATTTAAGGGGTTTGTCAACAAAACTCAGATAGGTACTAACGAGAATGAATAAAAAAGTAGAAGAAATAAAGAAAAATAAGAAGTTTTCACAACTCAGACCACACATGCAGTTAACTAAAGGACACACTCAGACGCATACTACGTCAAACTGACTGATTAACTGACTAAAGCAGACCGACAAACCTATTGATTGACTAAAAAGTTATTGTGCTTATTGATTGATGCAAACAAAACGGAGCGAACGACTTAAAAGGACTGATTGGCGGCCGCGTATGGGCAGCTGAAATGACGGTCACCAGAGAACAAACTACGCGTACTAAGGCTAAGAGATAACTGGCCAGCTGACTGACTGACTTACGCACAGTTACAGCTGAAGCAACTGACCAACTGACTGATTGACTGCTTAAATTTATGTACTGCCTTTTATGCCTAAACGGACTGATTAAGTGATTGTACATATGTATGTATGTATGCGTATCAGTATGTGCGTCTCATCGTTTGACCGAAATTTTCGTTGGGTTCCGAAAGCAAGCGTTGTTGCTCAATGCTGATGAACTTAACTCAACTCAACTCAACTAGCTTCATACACTTTGAAATCCTTCACAAACAACTTTTAGGCTCAAAGTGCATATAAAGTCTTAGGCACAACAATAGCAACAATGTGGCAAATGGGCATAAATAACAGCAACAGCCTCAACCACAGCCAAGTCTACGCAACAGCGATTGCCCTACAGTTTCACGCACACACATCTAAGTAGACATTAGAGCCTTGGCGCTCATGTTTATTAATGAACACATTTCAACAAAAAGGATGCCAGTCGGCCAGCTAACTATTGCTGCTGTATTGCCTCAGTTTTAGCCTGTTACCGCCGACAGCGTTTAGTTATAACTGAGTCTGCCAGCTTACGGCCAACTCCCTTACCAGCTACCGCACACCGTGGTTAAAGTCATTTCATATTCTACTTGCCAAAGCCTAGCCTACAATGCGTTGAATATCTTGTGGCTTAACTAAAGTGTTTGTATGTTAGTGTTGTTGTTTTTCGCTGCTACTGCTGCTGCTGCTGCTGCTGCTGCTTCAGTTATAAGCGCTTCTGTCGCCTTTATGATGATTGCTTGCCGCTGTTGTGGCAATTGGACGCGGTTGAGTGCCTTCCCTCGGTGCCGCACAACCCAACGCACATACGTACATACATACATACATACAGCTATGTATACATTTTATGCATTTATTCATCAATATTTGCGGGGCACCTATTCAGCGGTTCCCATCGCTAGCATACATTCATTGTTCAATAGCTCGTAGTGGTGGGCAATCGTTTTTGCGCTCGATCACTTATTCAACTCAACTATGAGGCCAGGAAGTAGTTGATGATAGCAACTTGATGAGTTGGCTTTCATTTAGTTGCGGTTGATTGATTTGTACGCTAATTTATTATGAAAATATCAAATGAGGGATGGGGTAAAGGCAGGCAAGTTAAATTTTTTGCCACACAAACAGGTTGTTACGTTTTGCCCTCATTGGTCTGGTTGCCAGAAAATTATTCTTTAAGAAATTTAAGCCGAAATGCAGGACGTGAGAATTTTCAAAAATATAAACATTTAAGTGTTTAGTGTTTGTGGGGAAAAATGCACAGCCAGAAGGTCTATAAGTATAAATTTAAATTTATGTGCGATTAAAAGATATGTTTCACAAACTCTTTCTGAACAAATTATGAAAGTGTATTGGGAAATTTTAGAAGCGGACTCAGAGATCCTCACTAATAAAGGCGTCTCATTTCCGGCGGTGCTAGACTTGATCACGATTGAGAGAATACAATCTTGAGACTTGATATACAGGGGGCACATACTAACTAGACCTACTATTATTGCAATTGTGAGAGTTTTTGAGTGGTGAGAGAGAGAGAGAGAGAGAGAGAGAGATGAGTTAGCGTACTAACTCCCTTTCACGCTAGAACGGCTGAACGGATTTCAATGTAGTTTAGCACATAGATGGGTCATAACCTGGGTTAACATATGTAAAGGATATCTTTTTGAAGTGAAACTTCTTTAGCGGCAGTAGGTTGGTTGGGAGTAAATTGGCAAATTCAACGCAAATTGCACACGGTAATGGTGCAACGGAAATAGTTGGGGCTGAAACAAGTGCTTCTTGAGTGTATGAACGTGGTATGAATTTAACAAAAACTTCCTAATAAAAGGTTAAAGAATAATACTTAGAAAAAGACCTACACAAGAATGAAAGTAAAGATGAGTACGTCGTAGATAAAGAAAAGGATAAAGGAAAAGGTAAAAATCAAAATAAAACAAAGAAAGATAAAGGCAAAAATTAAGATCAAGGGAAATTTAAACACTTTACTTATAGAAAGGCAAAGTGGAAGGAGAATATGTAGATGAAGAAAATGATAAACCTAAAAGTAAAAACAAAGATAAATATAAAGGAAAAGATGAAGATGAGGATACCGATAAAAGTAAAGATGAAGATAGAGGAAGAAAGATTAAAATAACCGTAATTATAGAGAAAAAAAGTAAGAGCTGCGCTGTCTTCGGCTATGCCGAAGGCTTCATAGCGTTCATGAACATTTGAAAACTTTACTTTAACAGATTACTGCATTTGAAAAAATTTATATATTCACAGCACACATAGATAGAAAAAATCTTATCTAAACAATCAGAGGTATGGAAGATATACCTCATTTAGCACCAATCAAAGTGATTTTCACTGCTGTGTGATCGGTATGTAAACCGGTAACACAATTTAATGGGTTTAGCTTCCTACATAAAGGAGATATATCGCAAAAACTGGTATAGGAAGAATCAGTGGTATACGAGATAAGGCTTATAAAGCATAGATTTTGATGATTTTCTCAGTAGAATTTGTATTATTTTTTATAAAATATCTTACGAAATTTATCGGTTTTAGCTGTTCAAATAAAGGAGTTTTACAGTAAAATCCCATATCTGAACAATCAGTTGTATGGGGGCAATAAACAGGTTATAGTGACCCGATCTTTGCTAATTTTGCTGTACACTTTCTGTTGACAATGAGTGAAAATAGTGCGAAATATCATGTTTCTAGCTGCATGTATTTAGAAGTTATAACAAAGAATCTCATAACTGAACAATCAGTTGTATGGGAGCTATATGTAAAAGTGACCCGATCTTTGTTATTTTCACCGTAAGAATTCTATTGATAATCGTTGGAAGTATTGCAAAATTTCATGTTCCCAGCTGCATAAATCGAGGAGTCATAACGAAAATTCTCATAACTGAACAATCAGTTGAATGGGAGATATATGTTATAGTGACCCGATCCTTGTTATTTTCACTGTAAATATTCTGTTAATAATGAGTGAAAACGGTGAGAATTTACATATTCCTAGCTGCATAAATGGAGAAGTTATGGCAAAAAATCTCATATCTGAACAATCAGGTGTATGGAGGCTATAGGTTATACCGACCCGATCTTCGCCATTTTCGCTGAAAGAATTCTTTTGATAATGAGTGATAACAGTTCAAAATTTCATGTTACTAGCTGCTTAAATGGAGGAGTTATAACGAAAAATCTTATATCTGAACAATCAGTTGTATGGAGGCTATAGGTTATACCGACCCGATCTTCGCCATTTTCGCTGAAAGAATTCTTTTGATAATGAGTGATAACAGTTCAAAATTTCATGTTACTAGCTGCTTAAATGGAGGAGTTATAACGAAAAATCTTATATCTGAACAATCAGTAGTACGGGAGCTATAGGTTACAGTGCCCCGATCTTTGTAATTTTCACTCTAAGTTATCTGTTGATAATGGGTGGAAGTATAGCAAAATTTCATGTTCTTATGAGCATAAATGGAGAAGTTATAACGAAAAATCTTATATATGAACAATCAGTTGTATTGGAGCTATATGTTATAGTTGTCCGATTCTTCCGGTTTAGACAAATGATTAATACATTATAAAAATACACCCACCTACCAAATTTTATCCGGATATCTCGAAAACTGAGAGACTAGATTGCATACAAACAGACGGACAGACAGACAGACGGACATGGCTAAATCGACTCAGTTCGACGTGCTGATCATTTAAGTATACATTTTAATGGGTCTGTCTCTTCTTATTCTGGTACTGGTATGTTTTGTTATCGATATTTTTATTGATTTTGTTATCGATATTGTTATTGGTTTTGTTATCGATATTGCTATAGATTTTGTTATCGAATTTTTTTATCAAATTTATCGATTTTGGTATCGATTTTATTATTGATTGTTTATCGATTTTTTATCGATTTTGTTATCGATTCTGTTATCGATGTTGTTATCGACATTTTTATCGATTTTCTTACAGATTTTTGTTATCGATTATTTATCAATTTTGTTTTCCATATTTTTATCGATTTTTAAGAGATTTTTTTATCGATTTTGCTACCAATATTATTATCGATTTTGCTATCGAAATTTGTATCGAATTTGTCATCGATTTTGTTATGGATATTTTGTTGGATGTTGCAATCGATTTTGTTATCGTTAGAGTATAAAGGTAAAAATGAAGATAAAGGAAAACAGAATAACATAAATGTAATTAGAACGAACAGGGTAGGCGCAGGCATCTAGATAGAAAAAAGATAAAAAATATAACCTTAAGCAAAAGCAGATGTATTTATGTATGTATATTGGTTATTAGACAAAATAGATATGTAACGTAAGTTTCACTTCTCGAGTTTGGCCCAGACGCGTATACGTTTCTTTAAGAGAGCTACCTCCTCTTAAAAAATTCAAAATTACTCAATTATTAAGTTAAAAAAAATATTACAAAAATGTGGGTTTCAAACAAAATGAGTTCCAAAACGATTCACTTCGAAAGTATAGTTAAGGGTTTGCCGCCTGTAAGAATAAGATAGATAATTTCAAAGTTAAATTAAATATCACAAAAATGTGGAAGTCAAACGAAATTGGTTCAACAACGAATTATTTATGACTTTCAACATTTTTTCAACTTCTTAGAAATTTAAATTAAATTAAATTAAGAGATCGAACGAAATACATGCCTTAATGTGGGCGTAAGAAGAGAGAGGTTAAGGAAAGTTTTATGTATTTCGAGAATGCTTTTAAGATTGTTGCCACCTGTTGGGACAAAAGTCTTTCGTTACAGGAGGTATTGGCCCTATGCTAGAAGCCTTTTAAAAGTGAGGTTTTCAAAAATTAACTTAAGTAAAAACTATGCATATTTTTCTTTTTAAAACAATAAAAATTTATGAATAAAGGAAAATGAAATTAAAAAAATTGTAAAATGACAATAAAGCCAAGGTAAAAATTAAATGAAATTTACAAAAAATAATTTTTTTTAGACAATAAAATCTAAGAATTAAAAGACACTAAACACAATAAAAAATTAAATAAAAAAAAACAATACTTAAAAATTAAGTGAAACAAAAAAAATTATTTAATTCAAAAAACTAAATATTAAAAAAAAATTTCATACAGAAATTACAAAAAAATAAAATTAAAAAACAAGATCTTAGAAAAGAAATTAAATTAAAAATATACAAATTCTTTTTAACCAATAAAAGCTAAAAAGAAAAGAAAAAATTATATAATAAGTTTCTAAAAACTAAGTGAAATTAATTATTAAGTTTCATTTTTTAAACAAAAAATTCTAAAAATTAAATTTAAAAAATTTTGCTTAAAAAACAGAGTTCCACTGCCCCAGGACTCGAACTTGAACCTTTCAAATGGCATACCTGTGCTTTGCTCACTCGGTTATTGTCGCTGTTGGAGCGACGCGAGCTGAATGATATATACATACACACAGTGCTTTCTCTCAAAATACCTTTTCCCCAGAAGTGGTAAATGAGAGAGCTTTTTTCTAAGGCTTTTCTGATAGAATGATAAACGTCTTTCGAACTATCTTGTCATCTGTATTTGTTTTGTATTGCGAACGACTTTTCATATTCTTAGTCATAATTGCCCTGTATAAATCGAGAGAGATTTAGGAAAGCTGAATTTCGGAAATATTTTGTATGAGGGTTGCCACCTCTTCAAAAAGTTGAAATAAGTTTAATTAACAAGTTAAACGAAATATGTATTTTAATATGAGTATCAAGCAAGAGAGATTTAAGAAAGCTTTAATTCCAAAAAGAACTTTAATTGGAGCCGCCGCCTGTTTATAANTTGCACTCTTTTTAAAACAATTTTTGGCCTCATATATGAAATATTTCAGACTCTTTTTGAGGTTCTTATCGGTCTCATAAATTACTGCATTCGGACTCTTATTTTAGGTTGTTCTTTGGGTCTTACATATTTAACGCACTATATTTGCAAAGGAATTCAGCAAGAATTTCTAACAAATAACATACATACATACTTACGTGCATATACACATTCCGACGTGCATTTAATAGAAACAGCTGCTGCGAAATTTTGTTAATTTTTTGTTTTCTAACTATTTTCAATTTCTGTAAAAACAAATTTAGATATAAATTTCGAATCTTTATTGTTTTTATATTGCCACAAGGTGCTGGCTCATAACTTGGATCATATATGAGTCCTAAAACATTCGTATAAGATTAAGAAATTTTTTGTTCTTGAAACTCATATATTCTGAATTATTATATTATATTAATTAAAAGTTATCATAGAGATAGCTTATGTCCTAAGTTTAAATATCTATATGAATGCAGCATATTTTTTGAAAAGGGTTGCCCCTTGCCTAAGAAGTTAAATTCTATTTTAAACTATAAGTTCAACCAAATTTTTTAGTACGGACCAGTATGAACGCAAAACGAATGAAATTTAAAAAGGTTTTAGTACGAATATATATTTTTAAAAAGATTGCCACCTAGTTTAAATTATAAATTTAATTTTATTAATAAGTTAAATTAAGTATCATAATATAGACAGCAAATGCCAAACTCCATTTTTCCATAAGTTAAATAAAGTTCCTTCCTCGGTCACACACCGGCTTCCTTATTTATTGGAAGACGGCAATGTCGCGTGGCCCAGCAGAGATTTATTATATGTTGTCGAAGATATTGTAGAGACATTCGGAATTGTATGTCCACAACGAAATCGAGTTTCAAGTGCATATAACTCAGCCGGGAATACATTGGGAGTCGACTCGCCTCTATCAAAGACAACTATTTTGGAGGCATCTGTGATCAAACAAGCACTCTGCCGCTCCACTTGCTATTGGTAGCTCCCCTAGCCATCTCCTAAACTCGTGGGGGACGCTATTGGCTCCGTTTTTTACCAGCATCAAAAATAGGCTCCAATTCAACCAAACCAATCTTTAGCTATCAATTTTTACTACTTCAAATGCATCATTGAGTTTTTGTAACGCCTGATTGGGATAGCTTGGCTGCAAACAACAGCAATCAAAATAATTCCACGCCTATTGAACGGGAAATAAAAGTCGAATTTATTTCGTCTTACTCTTTCTCTCTTCCTGCTATCAATGCTACTCAAAAATTCTAGATTTTCTGAGTATCTATGTACTTAACTCACTTATGTATGTACATATATAGTAAGTACTATAGCAACAGATACAACGCTCGCCCTCTCCTCCTGCGAATTTTAAAGTCTCGCAATACCAGCTGTTGTTGCTCGCTGCTCGTTAGCTAGCTGTCGATGAGTTGTTGCAAGCATAAAGCCAATGAGCCGTGAAACATGTTGGCG
Source organism: Rhagoletis zephyria (assembly GCF_001687245.7). NCBI lineage: Eukaryota > Metazoa > Arthropoda > Insecta > Diptera > Tephritidae > Rhagoletis > Rhagoletis zephyria. The sequence goes on from NW_016158437.1 coordinate 108,669, forward strand.
TTTTAAGCATGCAATAACAATAGCAATAACAAAAACAATAATAAAAGCTAGCAACAATCACTACCATACATACAGAAAACAGTAAACAACAACTAAGAGCATAAGCATTTACAAGGCGCTAATAACCAAAATGCGCGGCTGTGCGAAAACAAGCAAAGCAATAACAAAGGCAAGCTTACAAATTGACGCAACTTTCCGGCTCGCCGCCAACAGTGGCAGCGGCAACAAAAACACCAGCCCAACTAAAACAAAATGCAAGCAGAAAAGCTCGGCAATGGAAACACTGGCGGCGCAACAGAGCGCAGCAAACAAACAACGCCAGCCAACTTCAACTTCCAACTGCTGCTGTTGGTGCTGCTGCAGTCATAAACTACGCATTGTTAATTTCGGCTATTATTTGGCTGTTGCCATTTATGTTGCCATGCGTCATTGGCTTGTACGACTCCCTCCGACGTCATAATCCAAACTATGCCCTTTTTGTTGACGCGATTTCGTTAGTTACTGGTTGGCTGGTTGCTGATGTGTTGGGTTGTACAAATCGTAATTGCCCAATATTTTTAACGACATTTAAATTTTATTTGGCGGGAAGTGCTGGAAACTCTTGAAATTGACTCTCTCTGTTTTTTTTTTCGGGTATTTCGGTGGCAATAAATTTATTCACGGGGACAGAACGCGAACCTTCCCACTACTTACCTGGTAATGAAGCAACCATCTTAAGATTCCAGGCATCCTACTGGTGACCTTAAGCTGGATAAGAACTCTTTCCCCTTAGAAGGTTCAGACGCCAAAAGGCCTTCGACTCGACAGCCCTAGCAAGTCTCGAGCGACCCAGCATGTTATCCTCGTCTGCCGTGGGGGTCGAGAAAAAACCGTCGCTTTTATCGCCGTTGGGGCCAAGAGTTACTATACTTGGGTCACGTATCGTGTAGCTCTCTCATCAGCTACATCGTCTGGGTGCTAACTATACACTCCTACCCCACTCTCGCAGGATACAGTGTCGTTCACCTGCGGAAGCATTGCACACCGCGTGTCCACACTACGTCCGTAAATGCTTCGAGTAGGCTTGCAGTAGGGTTTATGTAGCTCAAAAACTTCCTAATCAATAGTTATCGAGTCATAAGGCACCGATCGACTTTATTTCACATAGATGTGCTAACTAATTTGGTAGGAAAACATAACCGCTTCGGCGCTTAGACTATAAAGTATGGCGTTATGGAAGGATCGGTGCTTCTGTACTTCATACTCTGGGTAGTTGTTGCCAAGAGATTGACTACTTTGTCCCAAAACCAGAGTTGGCCAGCGAGAGTTTTCGTTTTGTGCCTGCCTTATATAAATTTTACAGTGGCCAACTGTGCCCTAAACCCCCCACCCGTCGAAAGGCTATTTAAGATGAACATCCCGTCAAAAAGAGAGCGGCGTACACCAATACCAAGGGAACTGAATTTGTATACGGATTGATCCAAGCTAGATAATAGGGTTGGCTATAGAGTTTTCTCTAAGGAATTAGGATTCGAATTATCCGCCCAAATTCCAGATCACTGCAGCGTTTATCAGGCAGTAGTTCTATCGATAAAGGAGGTGGCTGTGTATCTTACTACACATAACGTAATGAAGACTACGATAAATATCTTCTCGGATAGCCCGGAGATACCAATCTTCCACTAAGTGAAAACAGATACAAAAATGGGATAGCCATGGCAACCTTGCAGGTTTAGGATTAGAAACAACATTATTGAAGGGCTAATAGGTCGTGGATAGACTAGAGCACTCGTACAACAATTAGGCTACTATGGCCGAGTAACTGGAGTTCCTCCCGGACATTGCCTGATTGGATTGGATTACTTTCCTAAATTTTGTAAACTAGTGCAATCTGGAAGGCCTGGTGCAGAAGCTGAATGGACAACATACAACAATATTCTAACAACTTGGTAACAAACTATATAGAAGCTTACAAAACCTGACTCTATATTTACTATAATTTGAGATCCTATACTTATTACTGCATTTAAGTGCTTCGAGACTTTAGTTAATAATTTTAGAGGTACCCTTTACCAATGCTAGGGTCCTGTGTACCCGCAGGGCCAGGGTTCAAGCTCTGGTCAAAGTAAAATCGCAAACAAATTTAGAAGAAAGGTTTTCTTCGCCACTCGGCAGGCAATGTAAAACCTTCGATTGCATTTTTGCCGTGAAAAACAGCCCCCCCTTTTTTAACATCACTAAAACTGTAGGTCCTTCCGCCTTGTGTGACAACATCAAACACTAACATATGTGTAAGCGCCAATCTATTATTATTATTACAGAGGGCACCTTGGATTACAGAGAACATTTGACAAATTGGTTTCACTACCAATATGTACTTAGTGGAAATGCACTTCACTACCACTATATGGTTTGTGGTATGAGGTGGGTTTTGTCAAAGGCTGAGGTGAACTCAGCCGATCCAGAGTCCAGCGAAGGTCCCACTAACCCCCACCAAATAAAACACACTATTTTCGTGTATTTACTTCGAACACACACACACACACGGCGCTACGACTAGAGTGCTAGCAACCTTATGTCCAAAGAGAGGGAGAGCGAGAGAGAGGTGACGTTCGTTGTGGTCGTGCGGTCGGGTCGGAGCGGATGATGGCGAGAGCGCTAGCAGCACGGCGGGTGACTCTTGGCAACAGCGAGGCAACGCTTGAGCAACGGTGAGAGCGCTAGCAGCACGGCGGGTGATTCTTGGCAATAGCGGAGCAACGGTTGAGCAACGGTGGGAGTGCTAGCAGCACGGCGGGTGATTCTCAACAACTGTTGAGCAACCGTTGGGCAGCGGCGGCAGCACGGCGGGTGACTCTCGGCAACAACGGAGCAACGGTGGGAGCGCTAGCAGCACGGCGGGTGATTCCCAACAACTGTTGAGCAACGGTTGGGCAGCGGCGGCGGCACGGCGGGAGACTCTCCACAACTGTTGAGCAACGAGGGTGTCCCGACGGATGATATGCGGCAGCGGGTGACTTCTAACAGCAACTGGCCCTCGGCAACCGGTGGAGCGAAACGACCTAGCAAGACTCACTCCAGGCACTGCCATTCCCCTAATCGCACTCTACAAAAGTAGGGGCTGGAACGGGTCGGCGATGTCGGAGGCTCAACCAGCCGGTGACCAATTAGGATGCCTACAAGGCGTGCAATCCTGGTCTGCCGGCGGGTTGAGTCGTACTTGGTTTTGGCTTGGCCAGTCGGTGAAACATTGGCGCGCCCGCAGGCACACCAGCTGATCGACCGATTGGTTACGCCGAGCTTGGGGTGGCTGGCCGGCAAGACATTAGCGCGCAAGCACGCCACCCGCTCATCGACCAGTCAAGTCAGCTACTCACCTAGCAAGACTGACCTCGACTGCGCACTTGTTAAGCCTTTTATACCTGTTGCGCTGCATGCTTGTTGAGAATTCGTCGTGTGCCGTCCCGATTTATGCAGTGTGGTGAGCGAAGTGGTTGGTGAGTTATTCGGGCATGCTGCTGGTGTGCTGCTAGCAGTGCTCACCAGGGATGCCGTTTGGATCTAAATAGATCCAATTGGATACATTTTTAGACGAATTTTTGCGGGATACTTATTTTTTCCGGTCAGTATAAATGTGGATACTTTTTTAAATAGGCCAAAATTTTATATTTCCTATAAAGTTTTTTTCGTTCAAAAATCGATTTTCATTAAAGATGGTAGAAAGCATTACGTTTTATATTCGTATAAAGAATCGCTACTTAAGCGTGAAATTAAAGCATTTTATTTTTTGTGAACGAAGCAATGAACATATGAAGAGATCTCACCAAAATAGGTATAAGCGCAATTGCTTTAATTAGCTTAAAAGGATGCTTTAAGCAAGATCTTAATAAACATATCGTCGTTTAAAGTACAAAACCGCATATAAAAAAAATGCAAAACCGCGTATCAAGATAATGCAAAACCTCTATGTGACGTTGCAGAAATTATTTTCTAGAGAGTAAAAACACTTATCTTTCAAAATAGGTTCTCTTTTTTATAAAGCAATCGCATTTCTGGCTAGTATATTTCAGGACGAATGGATAAGGATTGAGCCAAGAGCTTGTGTGAGCAAATCCAATTTTTGGCAGCAAACGTCAGTTACGCGGTTTTGCTGAATGACGATACGCGGTTTTGTACTTTAAACGACGATATATATAAAGTAAATTATACTCTTTCTCTAGTAATCTCTTTCATATACATATCGTTAAAGATTTATGTTTAAAAAACTAAATTTGATTTATTTAAGGAAACTTATATGAATTTTACTGAAAAGGACTTTAAATACACTCTAAAAAAATTTTGTTTATTTGCGCATATTGAGAGAGGTAACCAGATTCCTCTTTTAATGTGCGCAAATTTGCACGCCGTGTAATAAAATTAATCATTGCCTGTTTACTTTTACACATAAAATGTTTAAAATAAAGTAATGTTTATTATTAGTAGGAAATGTGTTTGTAGTTTGAAAATTTTTGCAATTTTAAACATTCTATATATGTGTATTTATGTGTATATTTTAAAGATCTCAAGTTCAAAATCAAATACTGAACATCCTATACGTATATTTATACAGATTCTTGTTGAAAAATAGATACTTTTCAGTAGTAGTTTTACATGCTCTTTTTAGAGTGTACTTGCTACTTATTATATTTACTTTGCAAAATACTTATACACAAAAAATGTACTTTATAAATTGAAATTACAAATGTTTGATTTTATGCACATGTATTCCAAGTCCTTAGGATGGGTTAAATTATGTCTTTTTCATGAAAATGTTTAATTTTCTTACAAATTATGATGTATATGTAAAAAAAGAAAATTGGATACATTTGGATACATTTTTGGCTTGGTCCGGGATACATTTTCTTGAGACGGCGCGGCAACACTGGTGCTCACTTGGTGTAGTGTGTATGTACAATGGTGTGTGTATGTACGTCGCTGTATGTATGCCTGTATTTACATGTACGGTGGAGTATGTATGTACAATGTTGTATGTATGTGCGGTGCAGTATGTATGTACAATATTGTATGTATGTACGATGCTGTANCAGTGGTTATACATTTTTGAACAAACCTGTTGTCAGGAAATGGGTATTAAAATCACAGATCGCCAAATTTTCCAAAATTTGTAAACTAGTGTAATTACTCAGTGAAGATCAGTGATACCACTAAATGCCTTATAGTACTGAAAATTTCGATATATTTAGTGCAATTTGCACAACCCTGCTAAGAGGGAAAAAGTTGTGATGCAAATATTGCTGGCAAATATAATTTTAGTGGTAATGGTGGAGATAATAGTAATCACAAAAGTAATTGTAAGATAATGATTATTGTAATGGTAGGTACTTGTAGTGTTAATGGTAGCGGTAATCGTAGTGGTAATGTAAATATGAAGGTTAATGGTAATGGTAGTGGTAATGGTAGTGGTAATGGTGTCGGCACTGCTAGTAAGGGTAATAGTATTAGTAAAGGTATGCGCAATGGTAATGCTAATCGTATTGGTAATGGTATTGTTAATCGTATTGGTAATGGTAATGGTATTGGTAATGGTAATCATAAACGTAGTCACAGTGGTAATAGTTAGTATAATAATGGAAGAATTAATGCTAATAAAATTGGTTTAATACACCACTAATTTATGGCTCTTTTACTTTTGTACTATACTGTATACCATATTTATGAGAGCCGAATACGGGACAAAAAATTATTTTGGTAATTTTTTCCACAACAGCTTACAGATCTTAAAGCCTTTTACAATGATTCTAGATGTATTAGCTCTGAAACAGTATCATTTTAGTAACATCACAAATTTGTAGGATGATTTTCTCGAGATTTATACGCCGTGTAATTTTGTTAAAACATATTCGTTAAATTTTAGTATATTAAAGTGATATTTTAAGTCGCGGCTTAATTAATAATAATTAATATATTTTAATAATTAAATAATTAATTTTTGAGAAAATTTTTGGTGACGCATATTTTTCATACAAAGTAAGTATGTTCGACCGTTTTTTTGAAACAGAAGCAAATGAGCAGCACTTTCCACTCACACTTTGCTATACTCAATTTTAATGAGTTACAAAACCGCTACCCAATTTTTTTCTAAACATTCTGATTAAAAAGTTTGACATTTTGGCGAACGATTGCAGAATTAATTTTTATTGTTTTTTGCACAAAGTTCGAAATTTGGTATTATATGGTTTTTGTTATGAAAAGAGCTTTACTTTCATAAAATAAATAATAAACTTAAAAAAACAAAACTAAGGAAAAATAGCCAAAACTTACTAAAATGTCAAGTCCTAACTTCTATTTTGGTCACTGTATGTATTCCTCTATTCAAATAACAGGTATTCAGATTAGAAAATAATAACTGTTTTTGGAGCAAATCACGATCATATAACATCACTTAAAACACCGAAACACCGAATACGGGACAAATACTGGATATTTGGCGTCCCGTATAAAATAAATAAATTACCTGGACAATTGGTAAAAAAAGAGGACTGTCCCATATAATACAGTACGGTTGGTCACATTAACTATACATGCACATACCTATGTATTTAGAGTTATTTCCTTTATCCAAAATCCAATTCAATTTTATTAACCCAAACATATGGCTTCTTATTTTATGTAGGAATGTAGTTGTGTGTGCCCAGCTAAATATTTGCAGCATCAATTAACGCTAAATAATTGGCAAAACTGAACAACTAAATAGCTGAACTCCAACCAAATATTTATTGTGCAAATATAGAAGAGCCCAATAACTACCTACATACATACATACATACATATGTAGCTACAACCGAACGTACCCTAAAGCTATTGTTCTACTATCCACAGAAAGTTGAATTCCGGTAATGAATAATACGAGTCTGTACCACTAACAAGCCGTTAGGTAAACGAACCAACGTATGCACTAAAACAAACCCAAAAAAAGAGGCTACTAATACAAAACAATATAAGAACAGACGTTACGCCCAGCTTCAGTGAGAGTTACAAAGTTTCCAACTGATAACTAGATACTACTATGGAGGAGGAAGGGAGCAAGAGGCAGCAGAGCACACTGCCAGCAGAGACCAGCGCATACCAGATTTCATTGAGTTTAATTAATATTTCGACTTACCAAAAGCTATTACAAGTGCAAAGCAAAAAGCTGCTACACGAATAACAGTAGCAAATAGTCAGCGCAACAACTGCAAAAACAATAACGAAAAAAAAAAAACAACAAGTAACCTCGAGCAGCAAAGGCAACACCGGTGCAAATTTACGTCAATTAGAAATGAAAATGGAGATTTAGCTGCAAGAACTGGCGCAAGGAAGCAAATGTAGCAAAAAGGAGTAAAACGCGCCAGGGGGAAGTGGTGGAAGAGGTGTGCCGCGCCGCTGTTGTTGGCTCGCGGTAGGCGGTCGGCGGAAGGTGGCAAGCGCGCGCGCGCTGAGGTAATTGGTGAAAAGGACAGCGTGGCCGCAATAACGGAAATGTAGCGGATCCAGTTACACTTTTTTGGTGGAGAACGAAAAATGAAAAAGTAGAGGCGAAGAAAAAAAAAAAGGCAGCAGAAGGCAAAGTTACAGCGGCTGCCTGTTTGCTTTGCTAACTAAATACTTGTTTTTTGTTGCCACACTCGCTGCAACTGGATCGGCAACAGCGCAACAAACAGCACCGGAGCTCATACATCAATTAGGCAACTTTGTTTTGGACAACAATTTTGGTTGTGGGCGCACTGAACTTGCGTTCGCGCTCATTCATTCAGTCATTTAGTGCAAATATTCGCCAATCGAATTGGCAAGCAACAGCGGAATTGGCATAGACAATGGCCACAAATGATAGCACAAACACATACAGAGAAAGAATATTAACTTTATTGAACAATGCTGAAGTACATGCGAACGTAAGTTACTCCACAGCATGGCTGGCTGGCTGGCTGGCTGGCAGTGAGGCACCGCAGAGGATCAGCAAAAAGTTTGCGCGCAAAATATCGAAATACGAAACAATTCAATTTGAAAGCAAAACAACTGCTTTTGCTACAACTCTGCAGCAATAACAACTGAAACTGTAAGCTCAACATTTTCAAAATCGTTAATTTAATTAACTGCATAAATACGCGGAAAAGTATTCTCCTTTCGAGCATATCGTGTTGAGCAAGTTTGAGTCTGTGTGTGTGTGTGTGTGTGTGTNATTTTAATTAACTGCATAAATACGCGGAAAAGTATTCTCCTTTCGAGCATATCGTGTTGGGCAAGTTTGAGTCTGTGTCTGTGTGTGTGTGTGTGTGTTGATGACCTGCACTTCGAATTGGTCTCAGCTGGCCACATTGCGGTTTCAAGCGAATCACTATTGCGCACATCGATGATCATAAAGAGTATTGCATGTTCAGAGTAATGAAAAAAAAATATTTTCAATGAAACAAAGTAGCGAAGCTTCCAAAATGGAAATCTAATACATGCTTACAACGGCAAATGTGGAAATATTCCAAAGCTATTTATGCAAAATGCACCATTGTTGTCGACGAAGCGCACGGAAAATGGCAAGCTTAAATGTTTGGCTTCGCAGCATTAGCCTGCACAGTTGCTAGGCTACCACTAAGTATGGTCGAATTAATTACCTTGACCCGGTTTTGTGCCAAACTGTGGGTTTGAGTCAGCCACGATTACATCAACACCTTTCAACAGACGTCGCGACGGCTGAGAGGGTAACCTCAGTCCCGCTACCCATCTGCTCGGCGGCTTTACTGATATTTATAAGAGCGAGAGTCCAGATGGGTTTATTGCCGAATTAGAGCCGTATTTTCCTAGCTTGAGCCCTTTGAGAAAGGGTTGTTGGCTGGGTAAAGCTGAATAAAACGTCACTCCACCATACTTACCACCCTGTTGAAGGTGGTTTTTGCTGGCTGCATGTCATCCGCTAGAAGTTGTTTTGTGACGTTTTCTCGGTGTGCAAACACTACAGTGGTCGTCGAAAGAGGTATTTTTAATTTAAATAGCCCTTGCCCTAGCTTTCCACTTTATTGCTCCCGCTTAGAAACTCCCATCTGGGAGTTAAAATTCCCGAAGCCACAATTAGAGTGAAATTTAAGTATATAGCTACTTGCACCAGTGTGCCGACTTCTGTTATTTCTGGAGGTGCAAATCTAGCGCTAATGGTATCAAGACTCGCCGTACTATCCGACTTGTAGTCTGAAAATTCCAGCCATACAGGCGTGGCATCTGAGGACTGACGAATATGCAGTGTTTTCCATGTCTCCTGTGGAGGTGAAGAACAAAGACCCGGTGTCCTCTGATATTTTTTATTTGATTCCGACTCCTTTAACGTATCGAATGGTTCTGTTAAAGGAGTTTTCTGAAGCGCACTGACCACATTGATGCTGGTCAGGCTTTCCCCGTGCAGGCTCGCTAAAGGAGGATTGATTTCTGAACACCACCAGTCTCAACTAAATACTTTTGGTTAGAAAATGAACTCATTTTATTCCCGTGAGCGAACGGACAAGGGAAACAGTTCAAGGCAGTAATTCTCATCCTACGGTAAGTCTACAGAATTTATATGTTTATATGTTCTGCAACTAAGAACGCCAGTCTCTTAGCCTATCCTATACAAAGTTATGGTTGAGAGTCTCTGGCTTCCAACTCGCGGAGATCAACTATAACTTCGAAGTACTCATCATAGTTGACTGGGGATATAAAACGTGTAAAGCAACGAAAGGATTGACAGATGGATCCCAAAAAAGGCATAAGAACAGGTACTGGCTTAGAGGTGTCCAGAGTTCTGAAATGCTTTTCAGGCTGATATCCATGCAATGTTCTTAAGAATGATGTCTTTTACTTCTGCTGAGTCAGGTGACGAAAGCCAGAGTCCAAGAGAGTAACGATATCGACATGGTCATCACCCGATGAGCAAAATATAAAGCTTCTTACTAGAACACTAGCTGAATACCGGCAATATCTCCCGTGGCAAGCACAAATTTTGTTCCGAAAAAATGTGTTTAAAGTGCAGATAAATTTTAAAACCTTAGAAAAAAAGTCCTCTCATTCACCACTCGTGGCGAAAAGCTATTTTGAGAGAAAGCACTTGTACAATGTACATCATTTAGCTCGTATCGCTATATTTTCAATTTAATTTATTTTTTCTTTTCTACAAGAAGTGTTGCCTTTTCATTGCCCTCTCCTTAGTGTTCGTGCGTGGAGGGCATTGAGAAGGCAATATTTTTCGGTAGAAAAGAAAACGCCTTTAATTTTTAGAAACTTACTTTAATTCACCTCTTTTAGTTAAGATTTTATTATTTAAAGAAAAAAAATGTATTTTTGTTTTTGCTATTTTTTAACTAAATAGTTTTTAGTTTTTCAATTTAAGTTTCTTTTTGGTATTAGAATTTATATTTTTCAAAGAGAAAAATATATATATTGTATGGCATTTAAATTCTTGAAAATTATTTTAATTTATTTTTTTTAATATCCTTTTAAATTAAATTTTCTCTATTTATTAGATTTGATCTTAAGTTAAAAAATACTTGTTTTTAATTTCATATATTTGTAAGTACAATTTTCTTTGTTTTTGATTAAATGCTTTACTTTGCTGATGATTTTTTTTTCTTCTACACTTCTAGATTTTATTGTTTCAAAAAGAAAAATACGCATTTTTTTAATTTCCTAATTTAATTAAATTTATTTTATTTCTTGGATTTCGTTGAAGTTAAAAATATATTTTTTTTAATATCATTTAGATTTTAAAATTTTCTTCATTTTTGATAACGTTTTTTCTTTTTGTAATTTAGTTAATCTTTTTATTTTTATATTTTGTTGTAAATTTTTTTTTTAAATATCTTTAATTGTTTTTGCTTTATTTACATTTTCCTTTTTTAAATTAATTTTCTTCTATTTATTAGTTTTATTGTTTCAAAAAGAAAAATATGCCTGCATTTTTTTAATTTAATTTCATTTTCAAAACACTTATTGTTAAAAGGCGAACAGCAAAACTCTAATAACTCGTTCTTAGCAGATTTTCCAATTAGTCTTTTGAATGAAAGTAAAGAGCTTTCAAAATAATTGCCAGAATTGACAAATGCCTTACGAAAGAATTATGTCTTTCGGAAGACTGTGGTGAGTTGAAAGACAGTTGGCAGAATTGCCCTGTAAAAGGACCCATTTGTTGAGTTTGCATCACTTTTGTATTAGGTCTACCAATTTCTACTTAAATGTGGCAAAAGCACCCCGCACTATTTAGCTGAATAACTACACTAAATAAAATTCAGCACCGCTAAGCACACTTCCAACAGCAAATGCAGCTATACATCTACATATATGTATGTAAAAGCCACAAAATTGTCAATACATACTATGCCAGGAAATGCGATTAATTTGCATGTGAAAACCTCAAACCCACCAGCAGCGATTTGTATCTTAAATGCATGTCAGCGGCAAAATGTCGTAAACATTCCGCAAAGGCAAAAATCCAGCCTGAATTGAACGATGACCAGAGTGGACTGTGGTGAATGTTATGGTTTATTTGCATATATTTAGCTATACATATATTTGTATGTGCTGATCTGAATAGGTACAAATGTGGGCTATATGGCGAACAGCAATGCCAGCTGTCAAATGCCAACCGGCGGCTAAGTCTTATCAACAAATCGCGCATATGAAATTTATCGCTTACATTACACTGTACAAATGCAAACGCACACACGAGATAGCTATTGCAACAAAAGCTATGGAATAACATTCGTATTTTCTAAATTAATAGTGCGCATGCGCGCCCAGATTTTCCGCAACAGTGACTTATTAATTGTTATTAAATTGTTTCAACACTTTGGTACGGAACGAGCGCAATGGAGCGTATGGAGCAAGCCTTTAACTGATACATGCACATACATATATATGTACGCCAACATGTTTATATTTATATGTATATATGCATTTTCATATGTGAACGCCTTAAGCCGCTTAACACAGCATTTGAGAAATTTATTAACACTGAATTGCTGATATCAGTGAATGAAATCTTAAAAGAAAAATCGCGCGCGCGTATTAAAAGAGTAAACTGGTATTTTGCAAACAACGGCCAGCCCAATGCACACATGATTACATGATGATGTGGCATGCGGCATGTGGCAAGCGATACATTGCGGCAACGATAAACTCATTTAAATAACGTCACTTGAATGGGGCGTAAATGTATGTTATAGTCTATATCTCATTCGACAAATACAGTTATATGCTCCACATATCTATGTATGTATGTTTATAGGTGAATACATGCAATCTCTTTTCCGCAACCAGGCTTTTAGCTGGCTGTCTTAAAAGCCGTCCGTCAGTTGTCGACCGCCGGCCAGCCTCTATTATTTGACATTTTCGTGCGCCACTGCACTTTTTACACCTCAACGCTTTGTGTGAGCACCTCACCTACCTACATACTACATACATACATGCTTTCCACAAACTCCAACGCCAACGGCTAGTTGTTGGCCAGTTCAACGCAGCCACCACTTCTTCATTCATGCTTTGCTTGTACGTACTCTCGCCTAAATAGCCTGAATAGTGGGCCTGCTCGAGTGCTTCCATGTATACTTGTATGTATATATGTATGTAGGTTTGTTGTTGCAACATCCAATCACGACTTGTCCGCTTAAAGGCATTTTTTAATCTATCATTTTCCAGTTTACCACATTTTAATATGCTGTTGTGATCATTTTAAATTTGCAATTCCCGGCGTTGTTGCTGTTCGCTAAGCTGTATGCAGCAGTGATCAATGGGATTAATCTATGGCTGAGTAAACGAAGTTGGTGATGGTGTACATAGTTGAATTAAGAGTACAGAGTAGCTATTTCCGTTGACATAATTTAATCAACAGTTTGTGTAATTTATATTTGCGCTGTTATGCAAGATATGGTGGTGGTTTGTATCAAGATTAGTGGAATGTGCGATGGATTTCAGAGCATGGGAGAAATAATTATTAAAAGTATTGTACACTGTGATAGTAAAGCATAGTTGAGCTACAACTTAGAGAAATAAATATAAGTATATATACGCCCAAAATTGAATTTCAAAAATCTAAACACTATTCAAAACGTCAGTCAGAGTTACTATAGGTCACAGTTTTGCCACGGACAATTTTTTTTCCTACCAAGACCAATCAAAACCTACCCAAAATTTGTTTAGTTTTTTTTTTTTTTCTAATTAACTGTGTATAACAATTAATTTTACTGTACATATTTACACAAACTTGTATCGCCCTGTTGTCGAAATTCGATATCTTTTTACACTTTTGAATTTTACCTGTCACCACAACTAACTATACTATACTATAGCGAATTACAGGAAAACTTAAAATCGAATTATGAACGTTAATACCGGATTGATTAATGCTAACTCTACCAAGTCTCCTCCAAATTTCTTCAGTAGCGCTTTTGAAAATAGACCGAAACAAGGACCTCGATTTTCATTTGAAAAAAAAATATACATATATATTTGTATGTATAGATGAGATGTTTATCACTGTCACAATATGTCTAACATATACCAATTCAGACTGTAAATAAGTTTTTCCATTATATTTGTCTGAGAACCACTTGGAGGTTAAAAACTAAATTGCCCACATCTATATAAACTCTTTCTTTTTTCATCAGAATCGTAAACGTTTGAAAAAGTATCTTGAAGGCTTACAACAAAAAATAATATTTCCACGGGTTTTTATCAAGACTGGGCCAGAGCCCAATATTTTTTCATCACACGATTCGGCTACCAAGTTATACCACATTTTATGTTACTAATATGTGTTCTAAAAGTGAAACAAATCTGATCATAAATATAATTTTTAGTATAGCTCTCAATCCCTGCGCCATCTATCGGAAGACAAACACACTGATCCTTCTAAAAACTTTTGCACAAATCAACAATCATTCAATGCGATTTTAAAATCTGGGAGAAAATGGCGATTTTATATTTATGTGTACAAACGTAGGTGTATAAAATTCCATCACCTTATAATAATTGGTTACAGAGATATGAAAAGTTCAGTTTTTATGAGCGGTGCCACGCCCCTTTCCCATTATCTATCACTTTTCCCCGTAAGTACGGTATTGACAACATATGTTGCTGTGTCAAATTTCTGGACGTTAGCATAAGCAGTTCCAGAGATAAGCGACATGAGAATTTCAGTTTGTATGGGAAGTGCCACGCCCACTTTCCCAGTACCTACCATTTCAATCGAGCGAACGGTGCCTTCAAAAAAGGGATTGCGAAATTTTCTTGTGGCATATTTATCCATAGATGTTTGTCTCATTACACATACATATTATTATTATTACAACGGCGATACTCGCGCTGGCACCTAAGAATATCATCTATCGCGCTTAACGCTAACTATAATCAGTGATCGGACTTCTCACACATTGTGGTAGATCTGCCACTTTTTTGATCATGAGCTCACCTCATCACTGCAAAAACAGAGTCTGAGTCACTGGGACTCATCAAAATGGAACTGCATTTGCAAATTGCACGTATGACTGATACACGTTGGAAAGACTTCCAAGCCTGCCAAACTACGAGGAACATATGGTCCTATTATGACAAACCAAAGACCGAGGAACACATTGGCAAACATGCAGCCAAAATGTGCCTCCCGCAGAACTCACAGTGCCGCAGCTGCAATCTAAAGAGAAGTAAGAAAACGGTCGCACTCTAAATACCTGTGCGTGTGCTCAGCATTGGCATGCATAAGGCATGATACACTAAGTAGATTCTCCGTGCAAAATCTTAGGGCAAACGAGGTAGTTTGACGAAGCTGGCGAACAATAAAAGCAGCTAACATCAGCTTCTTCCACCCAACGCTATGCACCTTAATGCTCTCTGCGAAGCCAAACTGTGGCTAGCCAGAATTTTTTTGAAACTTAGCTTATGTATTCTTTTAAATTAATTTTTTGCTTTCTTATTTAGTTTTTTGCTTTTTCAGTTATTTTTTTTTATAGTTTTTTTTGGATGGTATTGGTTAAAAAAGAGAAATATTTTTTTATTGCCTTTAATTTTTAAAAACTTTTTTATTTCATTTTCTTGTTCTAGTATATGTTTCTGTTAATATTTAGTGTTTATTAAAAAAAATAAAAAAAAAATAAATATAAATTTTAGAAATTTATGCTATCTAGCTTTTCTATTTTGTTCTAGTTTTCCTTTTTTGTATTAAATTTTCTTTTAGTTTTTATTGTTTTAAAATGAAAAATTGTCATATGTTTTTAATTTAATTTAATTTTTGGAAAACGTACAGCCGGTTTCACCATTTAAATAATGGAAAAATATTTTTTATTTTCTTTCAATATTCATATAAAATTCCATAAATTAAAATCATTTTTCACTTAAATCGCTTTGGTGAAATTAGCTGTTAGTTTTCCGAAAGCAATTTAATTTTTCTCTTAATTTTTTTATGTAAATTTAATATGAAAACTGACAAAAAAAAAAAATTATTTTTGATTTAAATAGCTTTCGCTTTCGATTTATCAATTAGATGTTAGAAAGACAGAAAAAAGCTGCCAGAATAGTTGCCTGAATTCACTGTGGTGCAAGAACTGTTCTATAATGCAAATATTCGTTCCGAAGTATAGCTGCAACGCCCGAGACAATAGAAAAGGTAATGAAAAACCCAGCATATTTTTCTTTGTGCCCCCCAAAAGCGATGGTTTAATCAAAAACTGGTCCCAATAATTTCTAGCGGACCAATTAAAAGGAAAATACCTCATAAATGAAAAACTCTAGTCTTAGCGAGTTAAAGTTTCTAGTCTACACAAGTCCATCTAAAACAGGAATTATGATAACTAAATAATCTACATAGAACTCCATTTCAGCGCCAGCTGAAGAAATTAGCAGCAATAACCGGCATTTACTTTCACAATTTGACCTTTGCGACCAAATAGAAAAACAGTTTTAATAATTTCTACAACTGAAACTTTTCAGTGTTCTCGCTGTTTGCATTTAAGGAAGTGAAGAGTTCAGCGAAAAATAACAAATTATGTTAAAATTTCATATTTTATGAAGCTGCTGAATTTCGCAAGTTGCTAAAGGGTCATATGCTGCGCACAGCTCGGCGAGGTAGTCGGTACTTTTAATGATTTTTCACTGTTGGTACTGCGAAGCGTTGGTTTTGTTTTTGTTGTGCGCGCGTACATCAACAACAAAAATACGATCATTAAGTAAATAATTAGAAGCAATAACTCAGCGTTTAAGCGCCATAATTCAAAGCATAAAATGAAAATGATGAAAATGCTAAAAAAAACATAAATGAGAAATGCTGTAAAGAATGTGAAGTGATGGTGTAAGGAATTAAAATGGAAATGAGTGGAAAGAAGCAGACGGCGAGGGAAGAGGAAAGTAGCAGCATAGCAACGGAATTAAAATATCTATTTATTATAAGTAAAGCACGATATTTTACTGCCAATATGCAACAAATAACCAGTTGCCGGGCAATTTTCCATTTTTCCTCAAAAAGTGGCATGAATGGCAGCAGCAACATGCCGCTTTAAGCAGAGAAATCTTTAATTGAAGTGGCCAGAGTGGATGATACTCGTAGCTTGCGCCTTTTTATGTTTCAGAAAAATCTGTTAGCCCTCAGCGTGCCACTAAATCATTATCAGCACAGTTGAGAAGGAGAACATCGCATTACAAATATGCATAAGGGTCATTCCATACAAAATATACTCATCAATATTTTTTTTTTGGTGTGAAATATTTTTTTTTTTGCATTCTTTAACGAAAAAAANTCTACTCATCAATATTTTTTTTGGTGTGAAATATTTTTTTTTTTGCATTCTTTAACGAAAAAAATGCACCTATTTGATTATCATCATAATATTCGAAAATCTCGAAAAAAAAATTCCGAAATTTTGAACTCACAAAGAAGTATATTTTTTTTAATTTTTGCAGGTAATAAACTATACATTTGTCTGAAAATATGTTGAGTGGTCAAAATGTTCGTAATTACCTCGGCTTTGATTAGAATGTGAGATAGATTGCATTTTTTTGTAATCGTTTAGTTTATTAAGTATACACCGTTTGATTTATGTTTATTTTTTTTTGCAATCTAAATAGTTGTCAAACTTTATGGAGTACATTGTAAAAATTTGAGAATGGAAAACGTAAACTTTTACAGTGTACTCCATAAAGTTTGACAACTATTTATTTATCTACTGATTTTCTCCGACAAATAGTTTATTTTTTAACTGCCAAAAATTAAAAAAAAAAAATATATACATATATATATCTCTGTGAGTTCAAATTTCTGAAATTTGTTTCCAAGACTTCCGAATATCATGATGAAATAAAAAATGAGGTTTCTTCTATAATGAATGTAAAAAAAAATATTGACGTGTAAATTTTGTATGCAATGACCCATAAATATATCTGTGTGTATATAAAAACAAAATATTAAATAAACAAGTTTAGTGAAAGGCCGCGCCAGTGTGTTGATATTCAAACCCAAAACTCATTTACAAAACGCAATTACTTAATTATATGCTTTAACAGAAATACATAAATACACAGCATCCATAGGTATGTACATACATATTGAGCCCTAACCGCCAAAATAACCTAAGCGACATTTTTTTCAAAATTATCTCTTTGATGCAGAAATATTCCCAGAGCATCTAGATACATTTCTGCATCAAAAAGAAAATTTTGAAAAAAATGTCGCTTACGTTATTTTGGCGGTTAGGGCTCGAGATGTATGTGTACATAAGCAAAGAAGTATAATTATTATGATCACTCAGTAAATCCATTTATTTGGTTGTTTTGCTTGCCGTAGATTGACGCTTTTCTCGTTTTGCCCATTTTATTTTATTTTTTTCGAGGCGCCCGCCCATCTGTCCAAGCGACCAACCAACTGTTTGCTCCTTTGCTGTCTTTTAAACGAATGTCTGCTGAATTGCGCCCAGCTGTACTCCATATTTAGATATTTATGTACATTATGCATGACAGATTGCTGGTAATGAATTATATTTAATTATGAAAATCAATTTCGTTTTCTCAAGAAAACGCCATTGACGATGAGGCGGTGCGTTTGGGAGTTTCTATGAGATTTATGTGGGAAATGGGTGAGTGAGTGAGAATTTATTATGTATGTACATACTTCTGTGCATTACTTATAAATATGTAAGTAGCATATGCATGTTTGTATATCTGTGGAATTATCTTTAGTACATACCTACATAAATAGGTACTAGGGCGGGTCAAACTTTTCGAATATAGGCGTATAGCATATTTAGGTGGATTCTACGTCTAAGTCTAAGCAAATTTTCCGAAGTAACCATGGAGTTTGCTGAATTTGCAAAAATAGGTTTCGTTTTCTTAGAACTTTGCTGTAGTGCCGTGAAGTAGTACTTAAATTTTGTATAAAAGTATGCTATAAAAGGTTTTTGGTATTTTGATGCTGTTTTTTTGTAAAGTAAAATAGTGAATTGGCAGGTCCCTGAACCTCGCCCTCTTGTGATTCACACACTTTTCTGGTGACAGAATCAAAGCTTTTTTAAAAGTATTTAATTGACTCTAGGTAATCGTTTCAAAAGTTCTTCGATTAGGGTGATTAAACATTTTTGACAGTATTTTAATATGCTTCTTAAGTCAAGTTTATCACGCAGTTCATTAGCCTCTTCTGTAAAATTATCGTGGAAAACTAAGTTTTGCATATTTTTATAATACGAAACAATTTATTTGAAGGGACAAAATCGCCAAAAATCGCCAATGGCGATTTCCTAAATTTTTACGCGCAAATGTCAAAAAAAAACGCCAAATTGGCGCGAAATCGCCAAATCTGGACACTCTGCTCACAATGGACAATTATGCCTCCGAGTGAAATTTTGGAATGTTCCATACACGCCCTCCTAACATAACCCAACCTAACCATTCGTCGGGGTAACACAAAAAAACTAATCCCTATGGGCTAAGTGAGGAAACCTAACCTAATATTAACCTAGCCTAAACTAGGTCTTATAGTTTCTGCTGAATTAGTACGTTGCAATTGCAGTAGTGTTTAATTAAATACGTATTTTATGCAGTGTATGAAAAAATATTTTTAATTGATCCATAGTTACGGTGACCATATCTTTTAAATAAAAATACAGTACACAGTATGGAAAATATATTGTCCCACAGCCATATGCATTTAGCGCTTCAGCTGACGTATGGCCCATTCGGTTCTTCGGGCTCACACTATGGTGGCGGGCGCTGTACAAAACTGCGTCCAAAAGCCAAGAGAAAAGGGTGCTAAAGACGCAAAGCTCCAGAAGCTCTATCGGTTCTTCTTGCGACAAAAAATTTTACCTCCCCGAGGAAGTCAAATTCGGAAGCTAAAATTCAAGATAATATATCTAGAAAACAGCGGGAGCAAATTAGTTAGGAACAAATTGGAAAGGTGTTAAAAGCTAGACTCTAGTTCCATTTCAAACTTCAGCGATGGCTCCAAGCTAAATACTATAAAGCTCGGAAGCAAAATCCACTCGCAATAACTGCTTCTAAGCTTGAGCCCCTCTCAGCAGAAATAGGTACGTCCGGTACCGGAATATTGCAGCGTTTTCCAAGCTAAATTACACGATATAAAGAATGCTACTTACTCTCTGCCCAAGGAACTCTCCTGTAACTAAGATTACTCGACCGCACTCTACTCTGACAACCAAATTGCCGTTTTATCTCTAAACGATTTGGATATGCGAAACTAATCTTTAGTCGATGAAATTGCCCAAAATGCTAGCAAGCGAACTATCTTCAAACTGATTAGGGCTCAGATCTCTTTCCATTGAACAAGACAACCATAATTGAGCTCGTTGTGTCGCTAAGAATTTATGGAAACAGCTCTGAGTCTCTATTTCTCCTTGATCGGCTCTCAATTAGCTCAGAGGTTGGTTTTGTGAACGGATACTTTGCAATGGCAATACATACATACAGAGCGCGTAAAGGCTTACCTTCTTATGATTTCTATCACGGTTGCAGGAACTAGGAGGAGGTAAAGAGCATCAATCACTTTCTCTAATACTGCCCTGCCTTATCTTAAATATGAAAACGTAATCTAAAAAATTTCTTTTACGATTGCCTAGCGGACTCATGCCGATTTCGTTTCTACCGAAAAATGCAACCTTCTCTTTGTCCCCTACGCACAAACACTAAAAAGAGCGCGATAAGAAGGCAACATTTTTTTTGTAGAAACGAAAACGCCATAATGTTCCTTGAGTATTCACAGCACATCGGGAACGTAGATGCGTACTTAGTATGAGGTCACGCTGGCGATATTATAATGGGACTTCTGGCTGAAGTGTGACTCACTACATTCGCCATAGAGAGTCGAAGTAGTAAGCGTAGAAAAAAATAAGCTTTGAGTCATCTTAATTTTGTAAACTTAAAGGACAGCAGCTCGAGGTCCTGTACTGTACTGAGTACTGTCCTTTGAAATAAAGTACGGATGATCACCGTATCCGAAAAGTATACGGCGTTAGCCCCACAGAAAATTAAAAAAAACTTGGTAACAAGGCTTCATTTACTTACATATATCTACCTTATTTTCCATTGCAGATCATTACACATCATCTACTTTCAATTACCAAGTAATTGGCTGTGTAATTACATAAACACAAAAGCGGCAACATTTCGTGAATTACCAGCTAGAAGCTAAAATACCAATAATAAATACTCCTACATACAAACAAAAGCATTAAACGCAATTTGAATACAATTTGTAGGCAATTGAAATGTTGCATAAAATGTTGCCGTTATTATTTTCAGCATATACACCTGACAGTTGTAAAAAACGCCACTAAACACAGCGCGAGTGGCAATAAAATTGCGCACAAAAGAGGTGTTGAATACAGGCGGCAATTAAATGCAATGCAAAAATTGCAAAAGTCAAAAATGTAATGCCGCAAACGGGGGAAAGGTAGGCAGTGCAGGTATTGCATGCATACTACTTATATTTGTTGTTTTTGTATTTGTAATTTTTTCACACTTACCAATATCAAGAGCATAACAGAAAGCGCCGCCGCCACCGCCCCCTCCACCACCAACGCCGCTGCCACCACGACCGCCACGGCCTCGTCGTCCATGCCAACTGCTGCAGCTCAATAAAATCAAAGTCAATGTCAGCCAACATAAAGTTTTATTTTTATTAACACCATGCCGCTTAATGCGGCAATAACTTTTCAAATAATTTGTTGCGCAATACGAACAACGGCTTAGCAAAGCGAATGCGCTGCGACAGCTGGCTTCAGGGGACTGCCGCCACCACCACCACCGCCATCGCTGCTGTCGCTGCTGTTGCTTCTGTTGCTGCTGCGTCTGTTGTTGCAATTTGAATGAATTCAATTGTCGATTTTTTATTGTAGCCATTTTATGATATTTTCCGTTTTCGTTTGACTTTCTGCATTCACCACTGCTCGCTGCTGAATTTTAGATTCCTTTTCGGCACTTTGTAGTTAGTGGCTCAACAAAAGGTTGCCACCCCGTTCATTTTGGTGGCAAAGTGTGGCATGAAAGCGTGCAGAAGGTTGATTGTGTTTAGCTGTTGCTGGTCTCTGGGGTCAATGTCAATGTTACTGTTACTGCTGCCGCTATTAATTTTGCTATTCTGGCATTGCACGTAATTTCCAGCCAGTTGAACGGTTGCCGTAACAGTTAAAATAACGGCACGCTAGTGGCATAACTATGTAACTGGCGACTATGTTTGTTTGTAAAAATCGTTTGGGCGATTTGCAATGTAAACTCTGCGAAAATGGCGAATTAATTTAATTAGATTTCAATTGGTAAAACCAGAGTGGCATGGTGGTATGTAAACTGTTTATTTTAATCGAAAGCGTTTTGTTTTATTGTTACGTGCTATTTGTGTTGTTGCAATGACACAGCTGAAAAGAGAATAAAGAGGAAACAAGTATATTGAAATTGGTTGTGTAAGGTCAATCGAATTGAACTAAAACTTTTAAACTAATGGCAGCCCTCTTCAAAAATATATTTTACAAAAAGTTATTTAATCCTCTCTCATTCCATACGCATAAGGAACTATTTTATTTCATTGAATTTTAATTACAAAATAGTTGGCAACCCTGTGCAAAAATATTTTCAATTATTATTTTAAGGGTTAATTTTAGATGAATATTTTAACGGCACTTAAATTGAATTTCGGATTGTTATTTAAATGCCATTTAGCTTTCGTTGGGTTTCAGATCAACTTAATTAAAATATGCCAAACAAGTGGCAACACTGTTGCTTTTCCTTGAAATTGTTGTTGTATTTGTTTTTTGTTTACATTTGTGCTGAACAGCTAATTGTTGTTTGGCTAGATTGATAAAACAACCTTCTTGATGGTTTGGTACAAACACAGGGTTGCACACTTACTAAT
This sequence comes from Rhagoletis zephyria, assembly GCF_001687245.7. Lineage (NCBI taxonomy): Eukaryota > Metazoa > Arthropoda > Insecta > Diptera > Tephritidae > Rhagoletis > Rhagoletis zephyria. The sequence goes on from NW_016158437.1 coordinate 131,041, forward strand.
ATTATAAATCCAAAAGTGAGTTTGTTTATTTGTTACGTTTTCACGCATTAACTACTCAACCGATCATCATTAAATTTTGTACACAGGGGCCATTTAGCCTAACTTAAAATATACGATAGATTTAATCTCGATTAGATTAGGGGGCGTGGCACCTCCTATACAAACGGAAATTTTCGTAGCATGTCTCAGCAAATATTTTTGATAGAGTACTGGAACTTGATGTAGATAGAAGTGTTGCCACCCGTTTAAAAATTAAATTCAATTAATTTATATAAATTACTACAATATGGGTATCAATCGAAAGATTTCTGATAAGGGTTTTAGTTCTAAACTACATGTAGGAGGGTTTCTGCGTATTTGAACTTCTTGAATTAAGGGAATTTGGTAATTGGAATATATGTATATCACAATATGGATGACAGACTAAAGGGATTTAATAGGGTTTTAGTAGGAAAATATTTGGAAGAGGATTGCCACCTGTTTTAAAAGTCCAGTTTAAATTATAATTATTCAGCTTGAACATGTAACATTTTCTGAGGTATTTGAAGAGGGATGCCACCTGTTTTAAATCTAACTCAACCACCTTAACATATTATAAGATAAATGTGTTATTACAATCTAGGTTATAATCGAAAGAGTCTTAAAAGCCTTTATTTCTAAGCAATATATGCATGTATGTACAGCAGGATTTCTACATGTTTGAAAATTCAAATTCAACTTGAATTATAGGAATTAACGGTTTAAGAAGTAAAACTTCTAAACTAAAACTACATAAGTATGAAAAAGTATCACAAGAGAGAGGTTTAAGATAGTTTCAGTTTGAAGATATTTTGAAGATAGTTAAAAAATTTAGAATTTTCTGCTTTTCGTATATTTTAAGCATGTTGGGTTTAATTGAAATAAATAACACCTAATGTAGCACGTAGGAATTTCATACACTCAGCGAAGCGGGTAATTCATATTTAAATAGTTATTATGAAAAAACCTGGGACCGAACATAGCAGTTATTGATGAAAACTGTCATGAAAACATTCACTATGAAGAAAATGTTTTACAACTAAGTGAAACATACCAATCGATTTCGTTTTGCACCGAGACTCAAATTTGAAAATAAATTTTTATTTGCAATTTTTATGCAAAATTTAAAAAAAAAACAATTATATTTGATTTTTATATTCAAAAATAATTGTTATTTTCGATTTATAAAATAAAAGTCAGAAATAACGGTTATTTAAAGAGTAATTAAATAAAAGTCAAAAAATAATTGTTTAAGAGTGATTTTTTAATAAAAGTTGTAACTGTTACGGTCCTTGGAAAAAACTTTTATAATAAAAGTCTTTGAATAATAATTATAGATGACTTGAAAAATATTTATCTTAATAAAATGATAATTGATTGACTTTTATTCTTTTCTCTTATAACCCTAAGTATAATACAGACTTAAGCTATCATACTCTATGATTACATTATTAATGCCGGCTCGCAAATAACCTCGATTTCAGTCGTTTAACATCTGCGGATAGCTCCTATACTGCGCAAACCAGTTAAAAAACCCATGTTGACCTCGAGATGACCCTGAAATTAACCCTCAGGTTATTCTGCCACACGGCATTGGAAAGCTTGTATTTTTTCATTAAGTTTACATATTTAACAAATTTGAAGTTAAAAGAAAAATGGGTACGATGGGGGTAACGTTCAGAAAGAATACCCCATATATATAAAGTTTACATCTGCGGTGAGTTTGATTTTTAGCTCTCGCGCAACCTCGGACCTTATCTATAGTAGCGGAAATCAGTCCCGCCAGCCATCTTTTTTGATGAAAGGAATAATGACCACTTAAGTAGGGTTAATATTATGTCCCATACTAGATCGCTATTTTTTTTTTATTAAGCCTCGAGGAGACGCCATGATATCTGATGTTTCAGTTAAGCAAAAACTATTCCGAAAACATTTAACCGCAATTGGAATCATTATCTATCCTTAGAAGTGATTTCAATTATTTCGACTTTATATTTTCATTTTGGTTGTTGGTGTTTCGGACAGTGTAGGAATACTGTTTACGGTACTGTGTAACACTTTTCCGTAATTCTTGTAAAATTTGTTTTGGAGACAAACCGGCTTCGGGTTGTAACAGCTCATCCCTGTACGACTTAGCGGATGCTGTTTGTTCTATAATGTGCATCCTCCGGAAGGTAGAAATCAACCGTTTACATCTTCTTGATTATTGTGCCGTGGATCCACTGGTAGTTACAAATTAGATATTTTCCTTGCATTTTTTTTACCGACTTTATCTCATTGGTGGGAAGGTTGGAAATATAGCGCTCCCATTAATCAGATCTTTCTAGTATCACTAAGCACTAAGTGCTCTTATGCAATCCACTTATTTGATTAGAAGAAATAAGTAGCCATATCACCAAACATATATGTATGTAAATACATACACTCGTGTACTTCTGGTCGTTACAATACTTTGCCTTCTAAATATACAAGGGAAGTTAAGTGCGTATGAAAAACATGTCTTATCCTTTAGTGTTAGGCATCTTAGGGACTAATTAATGGCTGAAAATCGCGCCATTTTCAGAAATAAAAATGTTGTAGCAAGCGAAGGGTCATGACTTTTATGAAAAATATGTATGTACTAACTCCCGCTATACTTCCGAAATGTTGAAATACATATATGTAAGTAACAACAATTTCCTTGCCATTCAAATTCCTCCTCTACAGTAAAGTTTTTAATTTAAATTTCCCATCACTCGCACGCCTTCAAACG
>NW_016158438.1:0-10465 GCF_001687245.7 Rhagoletis zephyria
TTTTACAAAAATAAAAAAAATAAAAAAATTTTTTAGCTTACTGTTTAAAACTTTCTCTACATTTGACCCATAAAAAGTTATTGCTTTTTTTAAATCATTATTCAATGCTAATGTCCTAATTTGTGACTATGTAAATGCATTACGTCTGCAACAGGCACAAATTATATGGGAACATGCTTTTGTTATCAATATAAATATTGATTTATTACTCTGTAAAAGTGAGCGTGTGTACATTAGGAATGTTAATCCCGGGATCCTGGCCCTTTTAAAGTCCCGAAAATCCCGGGATTCTTGGCAAATAATCCCGCAATTTTCGGGATTTGTTGTTTGCACTGATGATAGTAATAGAAACTGCTTTTCTTGACCAGTATTGGCTCTATTTCTTTTTTATTTACTAATTGGTATTTTTTTTTTAAATGTGTCGCTCATTATAGATACATATAACACCGCGCGATAGTCAAGTTTAAAACACAAATATCAATATATTAGCGAAACCATGGGCCAAACAGAGTAAAATTGTGTTTTAAGTTTTTCTCTCTGAAGACAGTAATTAAAAATCATTTAAAAAATTCAGAGAAATGTGCTTAGAGAAGAAGTATGGATATAAAATTAATGAGGAAATCCTGTAGAATTTAAACAGATTCAAGTTTTTGTTGCAGAAGGACTGCTAAGTATTGAAAATGTCCTTTTAAAATTGTATCCTTCAAATTTCGCAAGATTTGTTTTTGAAAAAATTTTATTGCACACCTAGATATAACGATCAACTCAAACAAAATGTATGGCGAATTTTTCGCGTAAATCAACTCATAGGACTTACATCCAATTAATGCGAATATTTTGATCTTCATAATTATATACATTAACTAAAAAACTACAGTTATACCTGTTCTTGTATTAATTGCGCTGAATGTGTACACTCCACAAGCATGCATTTTGAGTTAGCTCACTTTAGATCTTGGTGTGCGATATGTTAAGGACTTATATAAACACGATAACATCCACGAATTTCGTCCTTGTAACTTTATCAGCTTAAAAAATTACCAATTCGTCCTTGTGAATCCAAACAATTTTATTTTTAATTCTAAAGAAATTTCCTCTTGCATTTGGTACCTATCTTTTTTATCTCCATTGTATTGAATTTTTTAAATAATTTTTGGAATCTATCATATCTTTGAAATTACAAAATAAATCCTGAGGTCAAAGAGAAAAAATAAAAACGCCACTTCAAATAAGAAAGTAGGTTTCAAACTCAATGGTTTATTATTTATTTTGTGGAAGGAGAGCTTCTCAAACAATATAGGAGCAATTTTTTCGATTTAAGTTGTTGAAACGTAATGAATATCTAAATCCCGGGACTAATTGTGATAACGACATCCCGAAAATCCTGGGATCGGGAAAAGCGGCAAAAGTTAATATCTCTAGCGTACATACATTAGACCGCAGCACCTTACAAGCAACAAAAGAGGGCGTCGTCTACCCGTTAGTCTAAAGTATTTTTGCAAGGCAATTAAAAAAAAAAATGGCCGAACTAATTCGGCAATCTTTTTTTTTGTATATATAGTTCTACTTGAATAGTCGAAACACTTCCTTAGCAAAAGTTTAATGATTTTTGTTGTACTTTAATTTGCTGACATTAGGGTTGCATGTTAGGTTGATAATAATTGAGTTGTGGTGGGTAGATACAAGAACGGTTTACTTGCAGTCAATGAACTTTGAAACATCGATATATCATACTTTAAGATCCTATTGCAAATGCCGAAAATATTACGAATAATGTAAAAAGGCGACCCCTATGTTTAGCCGCAATCTTTTTTTTCTGGTACGGTCTAATGTATTGCACATATGTATGTCCGTATGTACATATGTATGTGTGCACATACATATATGGCTAATATTTATAAGCCATGCACTTGTACTTTGTCACGCCCGCACATTAATGAATTATATGCTTGTAATTTGATTACAATTAATACATAAATACATATGGATGTAAAGTGTATTAATATCCCACAAGCTTCAAATATAAAGTAATTGAAGGCGACATAAGTCGTAAATCAAAAACAAAAATAGAATAATTGGAGCGGTCCAAAACTATGTAAATTCCATGCTTTACTTATAGGCAGTTTTACGAAAGCGATTTATATGAAAAATTATTTTTTAGTTATTCGAATTTAATACGAAAATTTTCAGAAGGGAAAAATCATTTTTCACCCATATTGCTGGTGAAACCGACAGAGTCTTGCATAATTATGTGTGTAAATCGATTAAAAAAAAACACATGTTAGTTAAAAACGCCCCTTAAATAAGTAGAATTGTTCTTTGTTTAAGTATTCGACGTTAAGTGACTATCGTAACTGCAGCGTCATACTTGCAACAGAATTTGTTTTATTTGCAACAGAAACAAAGAAGTGAACTTTAATTTCGGTCCCATGAATATGCCTTTTCCGATACATTTTTGGCAAAAAACAGTAATTTTTCTCATCACTAGGCAACACAAGCCACTAGGGATGCGGCTCTAGTAACTATCATATCATGTCAACATTTAGAAAAATTCGAGCGTTACAGATAGAGACTCGTCGCTATCTAATCAGGTAGAAGACAAGAGCTTTCAAGATAGTTTTCAGAATTCCGGTTACTAAATCCGACTGTGAGCATAGCAAGCTCACTAAGCATAGGAATAAGATCCAGCTAAAATTTCATAAAAAAATCTTAAAAACTTTCGGTAAAATATAGAATTTTTTAAATAAAATCTTAGATTATTCTAGCTGGCTGACCGCCCCATTTAGACCAATAGGTCCCCAGTGATGCCAGATGGAAAAAGAGGCTTAGTTAAGTATATTCGAAGTATACATCCTTTAGGATGTCAACGCGTTTTGAGAATTTCAGCAGTCCTTGAAGCCCAACACCAACAGATAGATAACACAGGCTTGCATTTTTTAAAACCTCAGACCATATATCGTATATCTGCGGTATAAGAAAAGATATCAGAATAACAAAAAAAGCATGGGAAAAATTTATATTTTCAATGGTCTCATCGAGTTTCATAAAAGAAAATATTATTTGCATGGAAATGTTTTCGCATGGTTAGGTTTGAAGCAAAATTTCTATGGTACTTCCGATACATCAAGGCTCCAGTAGCCGGATTCCAACATTTTCTATCGCCAAAATCTCCAAAAGAATCGCAGGCGCGTCTAACAACATGTAACATTTAGTTACATGCCCCTCATACTGCCAAATTTGGCTGACTAGTAACAAATTGCTTCTGTTACTTTTCCATATTGTATACTTTTAAGCCCAACTGCTTTTCATTTAAAGAATATTTTGCGTAGCGATTGTTAGATTGTGGTCCAGGCGGAATCCCAGGGGTACACGGGAGACTCGACAGGCCCCTACTTTAGCGTGAAAAAAATATGGGGGTTCACGAAGATTTATCTTATGTTATTTATTTATCTATTTACACTACTCCGAAAAATTAGGGAAGCAAAAATAGACAGAATTTGTCTATGGTTTTTGACAGGCCGTATTTCGTTAAAAAAATGGTGGTGTCGAGACTTAAAAATAGCCTTTGAAGTTCTAAGCGTCTAATTTTTCTTGGCTAAACAATTTTTAGGAGCTAGGGTTATCATGTACTTTTAGCAGATAGCGGGAAAAAATAATTTTGGAACTTTTTGGCTTTTTTTTTTGGTCCACGGGATTAAAAAAAAAATTCATTTAGGCCGGAATTTGGATCAGATAGCCTTTTAATTTAGCCTTGATTTCCTATTTTTCAAACCTCCCTTAATTTTTTTGGAGAAATTGATGCACTGCTGCACCCACCGTTACTTTGTGTCTTCATACGTGGGGAAGCCTTAAAGACCACCTGCAGACTAAAAAGAAACGGGCATTGGTATCACAGAGTGGAGCGAGGCGGAAATTGCTGACGGCAGAGATCTGAGCACTTGTGTCGTTTCAATGCCACATGATAGTACGCACCATGATAAAAATATAGTAAGGTAGAACCGCTGAGAGCTACTTTTAAAATCCTTGACGTTTCCAAACATTTTAATTTTTAAATTTACTCACAAACTCACACACACATTTTCATTTTCAATCTCAAGCAACAACAATTTCGAACAACTTCAATTTTTTATTTTCAATTTTATATGATTTTAAAATGCTGGCAAACTTCAAAAAAAAAAATCATGGCCGGCAAAATGAGAGAACGGTTCTACCTTGCTATGTTTTTATCATGGTACGCACCACCTGCCTTTGTTGAAGATATTCTTTGTTGAGTTCCCTAAGGCTGAATTCTGGTTTAATTCCCTGGTGGCTCCAAAACTGACACATGCTCAGGATCTGGGGTTCTTTTTTCGAAGTTAATGGCGATAAGTTTCACTTTTGTCTTGGGGAAAATGCTTCCGTCCTTCAGGCTGACGTATTTGCAATACTCAAGGCCATGGACTACATGCTGGGGGGTGAAAAGTTTACGTGGCTATAGTGACAGATAAGCTGCACTTAGGGCATTCGGCCAGCCCTCTAACTACTTCCAAACTTGTTCGGCAATGCAAGTCGCGACTAACTTACGAGTATGTTGGTAAACATAAAGAGCTTGCCCTACTATGGGTGCCAGGTCACTCGGGAGTACCTAGTGATGAGACATCTGATCATTTGGCCAGAGTTGGTTCATACCAGGTGCGCGACCAGTTACAGCACTCCTCATCGGCCATCGAAGTCACCCTCAGAGACTGGGTGAATATTTCGTTCAGCAATGACTAGGAGGTATCGAGAGACTAGAAAAATACATGTTGCCTTCAATCTTACAAGGGTTATCTAGTTTTTTGCTCTCATTGAGCAGACGGGATTGCAGACAACTTGTGGGACTGCTGATTGGTCACTTCACGTCGCACAAACACTTGACTGTAATAGGCGTACATGACAACTACATTTATCCATCCAGCCTTGAAGAGGATGAGACGGTAGAAGACTTTTTTGCTTCTGCCTCGCCTGAGCTCTTTGACACCCAACCATCGGCTTAGGTTTATTCGTAAATCGTTCAAGTTTAAAAAGGGTTAAAAGGGACATGAAAACAGTACAATGAACGGCATGTAGTCTGACTGCACGCGCAGTTTTGTGCCTGGTTGGGACAAAAACAAAAAAAAAGTAAGTGCGCATGGGCCACACTGGTGAAGTGAAACTTACGTTACAAATTTATTTTGTCTCATAACCAATATATCGTCGTTTAAAGTGCAAAACCGCGTATCTACAAAATGCAAAACCGCGTACGTAAAGTTGTAGAAATTATTTTCTAAATGATTCTCTTTTTCATAAAGCAATCGCATTTCTGGCAGGTAAATTTCAGGACGAAAGGATAAGGATTGAGCCAAGAGCTTGTGTGAGCAAGTCCAATGTTGGCAGCCAATGTCAGTTACGCGGTTTTGCAGAATGACGATACGCGGTTTTGTACTTTAAACGACGATATGTATGTTCATGCATATGTAGTTACATACATGCATCCGCTTCTCCTTAAGATTATATTTTTTTGTCTTTTTTATATCTAGATCCCTACCCCTGTTCGTTCTAATTGCATTTATGTTATTCCGTTTTCCCTTATCGTCATTTTTATCTTTATACTCTATCGATAACAAAATCGACAGAAACATTCATCAAAATATCGATACTACAACCGATAAAAATACCGATAGTAAATTCGATAAAAATATCGAAACCAAAATTGATAAAAATATCGATAACAAAATCGATAAATATATCGATAACAAAATCTATAAATAAATCGATAAAAACTTGGAGTAAAAATCTATAAATAATCGATTAAAAAAACGATAAATAATCGATAACAATATCAACAACAAAGTCCATAAAAAATATTGATAAAAATATCGACAACAACATCGATGAATAATATCGATAAAAAAAATAAAAATATCGATTACAAAATCGATACAAATTTCGATAACAAAATCGATAAAAAATATCGATTACTATATCGTTAAGTTCCGAAAATATCGATAGCAAAATCGGTAATAAAACAAATAAAATTTTCGATAACAGAATCAATAAGTTGCGAGAATCCCGAAAATCTCTAAAATTCCGAAATAGTTCCCAGATTGAGACTCTTTGCCTATCTATATCCTTTTCTCTATAATTACCTTTATTTTAATATTTCTTCCTCTACCTTCATATTTACATTTATCGGTATCCTCATCCCCATCCTAATTTTTTTTCTTACATGTATCTTTTTTTTTACTTTTATGTTTATCATTTTCTTCATCCTTATATAAGTAAAGTGTTTATTTTATCTTGATCTTCATTTTTGCCTTTAACCTTATACATCTTTGTTTCCGTTTTTATGTTTGCCTTTGCCTTTATCCTTTTCCTTATCTATGTACGCACTCACTTTTACTTTCATTCTTGTATTGGTCTTTTTTTAACACTTGTTTCAGCCAAAACCATTTCCGTGTGGAATTTCCATTGCACTATTTCCGTTGCACTATTTCGGTGTGCAATTTCCGTTGCACCATTTCCGTGTGCAATTTCCATTGAATTTGTGAATTTACTCCCAACCAACCAACCGGCGCTAAAGAAGTTTCACTTCAAAAAAAATCCCCAAGATGGAAGTAATCCGAGGCCATCGAGAAAAATATCAGATATTTAGCGAGTAGGTTTCTATCATGCCATGAGCCCTGATTGCCGCTTGGCTATCAGAGTAGATAACCAGCAGTTCAGCTGGAGTCAATCGCTACTTTTTTACCGCTACTGCATCGATTTCTAGGGAAGTAGCTACTCTATTAACCCGTGGGAGAGCAAAGTCGAACCAGTCGGAAGCAGAATTGCGATAAACTACAAAAGGGGGAGTCCATAAATCACGCAAGTATGTGGGTATGTGCTAGATAACAGTGGCGAAGATTAACTTCTAAGCAATTTGGTCAACGTTCTTGGTGAGATGAAGTTAATCAATTAGCGTAATCTTATATACATATATACATACATTTATATGAACGTGGATAGAATTGGTGCCCTAGTTAACGTTTTAAGCAGCGAGGCATGGCATTGACTACGCCACTTATACATATCAGCACATAATACTTTCGAAAATTATCGAGCATTACAATAATCAAAAAATGTAAGAAAATAAAAAACACTTCAACGCAAGTGGATGTTTGTTCAATCATATCTGCTTGTCAGTGTTGCCATTTTAGTGATTTTCCCACTAGATCTAGCGATTTTATTTTCTACTTAGCGGCGAAAATTTGAATTCGATGACTAGCGGGATTTTTAGCGTTTATTTAGGAGATCTTAGCTAGTTTTTAGCGGTTCGTTAAAAACAGTTAGTTGAAAGGCAACTTACACCACTTTCAACTAAAAGTTGCCTCTAAAATCGCCGTATGTAAACACAGTATTACATTTACATTTTGCAATGCATAAAATCCTTAGGACACTGAAACGTTACTTGCCATAGTATGTTTATTAAACAAATGGCCGCAAAATTAAAAAAAAAATAATAATAATTTTTGAAGATTTAAATAAAAAATATCCTGGCCAGGAGTTTTTAGCCAACCCACTCGCGAAATATTTACCAACACGTTAAATTTCATACAAAATAGATTTCATCCATTACACAGATGGGTGAAGGTCCTGACCTATTCGAATCTTCTCCTATATCTTATTACATTAAACGAGCAATTCTTGTATATATATATATATATATCCATAGGGTTCTCGGAAACGGCTCTAACGATTTTGATGAAATTTTTTACACAGATAAGGTTTTGGATTTTAAGGCTATATGAATAGGCATTATCTCCGAAAAGACTCGTATGCCACCTATTCGAAATAAGTTACAAATTAATTAAAACATCATAATATGGGTATCAAATGGAAGGTGTTTTAAATATCCCTAATTCAGAAATATTTTTAATAGGGTTGCCACCTATTTTGAATCGCACATTCATTTAATTTTCTGTTTAGAAAAAAAGGTAAAACATTACTATTCATGGTTACCAAGATAAGGTTCTTAAACAATGCTTTCCCTATATACAAAATGTTGTCTCTTAGGATAATAGTGTAAGGTTGCCACTTATTTTCGATTCTACACAATTTATCTAAAACATCGCAATATGGATATCAAATGAAAGGTATTGTTGAGAACTTTGATCAGAAAATATTTTTCAGCAGGGTTGCCACGCTTCTATGTAATACAAATTTTTATTTTGTTAAGTTCAATCAAAATTTGTTTATGTATACATAGTACATATACGCTCAAGATATGTACCATTCATTCCAGCGTATTTTGGAATAGGGTTGCCACCTAACTTTTAGAGTAAGGAATTTACTTAACAGATATCGAAATCCTTTTTTTTTCAAAATATTTTTTAAAGCTATCCAAATCTTGAAAACTTTAAAAAGTATATGCACTCCGGGCAAAGCTCGGTCAACCTGGTACTAATCTCTTATTTTATCAAATAAAATTGAACTGACAAATTATTAAAGAAATTAGTTTTTCGTAAAAGTTTATAGAATTTAAATGAACAAGCCGGATTCTAACGATTTTTGTTTATAAATCTGGCGGGACGGCAAACAAATAAAATGGCAACACTGGTCCATGTGTAAATATGTATGTGTCCTATCTAAGGAAATCGCAATTTATAATCACTTCAGCTTTAATCAGATATGGAAAGCCTGTTGCGCCGGACAATAATTTAGATGACTAAGCACGCAGTCATAGATTAGCTGGCCAAAAATATTTAGCAAGGAAAAAAGTGGCTCTGTTGCGTCGAACATAAAAACGATAAAAGACATGCAAACAAAGAAACGCCACTAATCAAAATACATATCGACTAACATTAGAGAATACGTTAGTACTCGTAGACATACATACTTACACATGTATGTGCCTTAATAATTTTTTTGTTTATGTTGATAAACATTCAAGTGATTACTGCTTTGCGTGCCCATGTCGTCAATAACGCGAATGCTTTTATCATTACGGGCTACTGCCAATTCAACTCAACTCGCTCGATGATTTCCATCATAAAAAGTTATATTCTTAGCAGCACAATTTAGAAAATATCTACATGAGGTGCGGCTTTTATATATTTAGGAAGAAAAAAGCGTTGTAAAATAAATGTTTCAAGCGTTGCGTTCAGCTGTTGCTCGTTAAGAATAGGAGCGGCTGGAAGGCTCACTGACACGCTTCACTACATATAGCCAGAGAATACAATCACCCTCAACTAAAAAATAAAATTATTGCATAAAATGTGTGTATGCATATGAACGCGTCAAAGTAAAAACTGGATAGGAATTTTCGATAACTTACGAGTAATAACTGCGTATAATTTTTTTTGGTTTTCTAACAAAAATTTTAGGTAATTTAAATACTGGACATAATTTTTAGTAAGTCAAAAGTTGGCCATATCTTTGTTTGTCAATTTAAAAACTGCACATATGTAGATTTATTGGAAATTTAAAAAAAAAGTAAGTTCGTTTGCTTATTTTAAAACTGGCCTACATTTTTTGATAATTTAAAAACTGGAATTAATTTTTTGGCAGTTTAAGACAGTACTAAATTTTAAGCGACTCCAAAACTGCTCATGGTTTTTCGCTCCTCTAAAAACTTAGCTAAAAGTCTTGGTATTTTCAAATATAGATATATTTTTTGATTGCGCATGTTTTTTTTTAATTTTTTGGTTTTTTAAGTGGACATTAATTTTAATTTTTTTTTTTTTAATGGACATCATTTATGTTAGTTGGCATAATTTTATGACTATGTATTTAAGATCTGGACATAATCTTTACTTTTTTAAAATTTGGGCATATATACATTTTGCACATTTTAAAAACTGGCCATATTTTTGTGGTCATTAATAACTGGCCATAATTTTTTTTTATTTAAAAATTGGACAACATTTTTTTTAAAACCTCTGCGTTAATTTTAGGCGTATTCAAAACAACAATCTCCCGCGTGTATAGCTATTAAGCTAAATAGAAATATATCGTACAAGATTGGGTTTTAAATTATGCGAATACTGCTTTCTTTGCAACATTTTTCAAAATATGGCAAAAGCAATAAATTTTCGTATACATAAGTACAATAACTTATTTATTTTTACTGTGCATCAAATGAATTTGGCCTCTTTGGGCGTATTATTTGTAGCAACAGTATCTACTCTTATTCACATTTGAAACTTATACAAAATATTTTGCCAAACTCTTAATTTATAAATTTTATAGTGGCCGGGGGATTATTTTTTTATGTTTTTTTTATTATTTATTTCCTTCCAGACACTAAAGTACTATCTTTTTTCTTATCAATTTCCGATCACATGCATCTATAGCGATAATTTGATAACTATTTACTTGCCTACACGGTTAACATGTGTTTTATGGAAATTCCTCAATTGCAGCAGTTATATTTTTAGAGCTGTCTGCTGGCAGGAAATGTTTTTTTCTGTTTTTTCTTTTTTTTTTT